>NW_024608950.1:0-92736 GCF_018296145.1 Oncorhynchus tshawytscha
TAGTATGCAGCGAAACTAGGCAAATAAGCAAGGACATACATAAGGTGGTGCTTCTAACCTTGTCTGGTGTGCATGGTGGGTCTGTAGGTGTAGTGCTATGTTTGGTGCGTGTGAGATTGAAGGGAGTGGTGCTAGGAATGTTATCAGGGATAGGGGTTGGGGTGAGAGGGGTTGATGCTTTAGTATGTGTTTGTTGTTCTATTAACCATGTGAAAGTGCCCAGGGACACCCCAAATATCAGTAGGAATATCACAAACAGTGGTTCAGATATTCCTAGCCTCACCCAGGGGGAGAAATGTCCCTCTAACTGGGCGAGGTTCCTTTATCAGGGTTAGAGGGGTTTGATGCCCCATTACCTGAGTCAGGAATATCTTCATTTGGAATCAAATTTAGGCTGTTCAAATCAGCTCTGACTTCAGTCAGTGTTCTAGAAGGAATTGGGGCTGGAGTGCAATGTGTAAGGTGGTGCCAAGGTGCGCCTGATTTACCTTTGACCTGGACTGAGTGTGAAGTAACCTCCTTCACTTCGTATGGTCCAGTCCACCTGGGTTCCATCCACTTTCTCTTGTGGACTTTAACCCTCACCCAGTCACCAACCTTTACCTTCAGTAGTGGCGTGTCCCCCGGCAGCTCCCCCTCCTGGACCTTGTGAACCTGGGTAGAGAGTGCTGCAGAGAGAACAGTCAGTTTTTTCACATAATTAGACATTACAATTTGTTGTACATCAAGAGCGGGCATATGACCTCCCTCCCTTGGTGGACCAGGCATGACTCTTCCAGACACTTTTGCTATCTTAGCTTTCAGCTTTTGGTTTAACGTTCCACCAGATTTTGGGACCGGGAGTGGTACACAGAACCAAATCTGTGTGTTATGCCAAATCTTTCTTCCACCTGTCTCAGGTGTTTGTTATTGAAATGTGAGCCATTTGTCAAATTTGATTTGTCTTGGGATGCCATACCTGGGTATTAGTTTGGTTTGTTAGCCACTTAACGACTGACCTAGCATCCCTCTTTGCTGTTGGTATTGCTTCTACCCATTTGGAGAACCTATCTACCATAACTAGGAGATAGCGTTTGTCTTTAGATACATTTTCGGGGCCCATGTCGGTGTAGTCTATACTAATGTCCTGAAAACATGCATTAGGTACTAAGTATGAGCCCATTGGTGTTTGATATGGTTTCTTTGGGTTGTGTCTGTCACAAACATTGCATTCGTCATAAAATAAGTCATCGTCATAAAAAAATAAAAATAATAATAATAATGAAAATCAGTCATATTTTCATGTGAGGGTGCCACTAGATGTGCGAGACCTTTTGAAGGGTCTTTAGTTTTCCTTCATGTGTGGGGCCATGTGCTTCTCGTAAAAGTTCTGGGTCCATCAGTGTGGACTCCTCCATGGGCATAGGCTGGGTCTGTATAGATATTCACAGTCTTTCCTTTTCCTCTGATGAGGGCCTGCGTCAATCCGATGATTTCAGCTAATTGGGCCGATGCTGGTTGAGGGATGATGGCTGATTGAAGGGTGACATCACGAGGTGAGCTGTTTTTTCAATAGCTTTTGCTACTGCAGGAACGTATCTGGAGCATGTTGTCTGTCCTACCTCAATGTGGTCAAGTTTGGAAGAGTGGTACATCAAGACCCTTCTCTCCCCCTCTTGTTTCTGGAATAGGACGGATGAGGTGAATCCTTCCTTTTCAGAAACATCCAAATGGAACTTGTTCTTGTGGTCAGGTGCAGTCAGAGCTGCTGCCGCTGATAGATCTGTTTTCAGGAGTGCTATGGCTGTTGATGCTTCAGCCGTCCAGGCCAGGGGTGCATGGAGGTTCCTTGATCGTAGGATGACCGGTGCTGCCACTCCCTCTGGGCCACACACAATGGTACAACACCTGATAGGTGGGGTCAGGTGCATCATGTCTTCGTCCCAGTCTTCAGTATAGGGACAGTCATCAGTGTCTCAGCTTGGGGAGTCTTATACGGGTGCAGAGTGTAGATTTGAGCTTTCAGTTGGTTGAACTTAAACTGGATGTGAGGGGTGGCAGGCCCTGTGGGTAGGCATTTTAGCCAGTACACTTCTTGGGTTTCAGACAGCGTGGGCGTCGGCAGGAGTGGCATCATCATAATTCTTACTGGGCGATCAGGTGTTGAAGAGGGAGGGTTGGTGGATACTTCCACTCCACTTTCAGTAAGATATCTGGTGCACCCCATTTTGCATAAGAGGTTCCGTCCTAGTAGATCGATCGGGCATTTTGGACAGTACAGGAACTGGTGTTTCAACTGAGATTTCTCCCAGGAGAATGTTAAAGGGATAGTGCGGCTTTGAGCCTCAGGTGATCCCGTGACCCCTACCACCAATATGGAATCAGATGACAGCATTTGAGGGAACTTGATAGTAGAATAGGTGCATCCTGTGTCTACCAGGAACTGATGGGGAACACCCTCAACTTCACATATCATAGTTGGTTCAGTGTGTAGTTGAAAATATCGGCTCCCTTCTCCTGCCGTGGGTGGTGGGCATCTTTATGGCCAGGGCATGGCGTTCCCTGCCATACCTTGGAACTGTGGTTGGTTGTAATCTTGCTGTTGGTTGTAATATAGATGAGGAGGGGGTCCTCCTCTTCCTCTCCCTCTTCCTCTTCCTCTCCCTCTTCCTCTTCCTCTCCATTGCTGTTGCTGCGGGGAGAGTGGTTTCCTGCAATCTCTGGCAAAGTGACCGGGAATTCCGCAGTTATAACACTGGTAGTTTCCCCCTCTGTATGGTCCAGTGTAGGGGCCCCGTTGAGCCCGTTGTGGCTGTTGCTGCTGCAGGGTATACTGCTGAGGGGGAGGGTATTGGGGTGGTGGGGAGTTGCTCACACACAATCTGTATGGCGGAGGTTCTGCTCTCTCTCTCTCTTTTCCCCTTCTTTTTGAACATGTATATCTTGTTCCTCTCAGTCTCACTTGCTTTTGCTCCCTCTAGCTCTCTCTGCATAATTTGGAGTTCCCCCCCTGTAGGAGGTCTCCCGCTAAAGTAACCTGCTTGTGTCCATTTTACTCTTATCACCTCCCACACTTCGTTCACTTTCCTGTACTGTTCCTTTCCTCCCGCTCTATCAGTCATGCGCTGTTCTAAATATTCATTGAACTTGAGTTTGGGTGTATTTGGGCCAGACATGTTATCACAAAATAATTACGTGAACTGCTAAGGTAATTATTAACGCGGTTAGGTAAGATATAACTAAGGCAGTGATTATCTGAAAAAAGGTCTTATTTGGCTCCTAATTCCTGTTCTAGCTCATCTGGTAATGTCTGAAATGTGTCCTCTAGGTTTGAGTCAGTCCTGTACTATGTCCTGTGTAATATGTGTTAATTTCCATCTTTGCATACTTAGCCCGTCCTTGGTCGAAACCAAGGATGTATTCGCGGTATCGGGACAGACTCAACTCTTGTACCCCACCCTCGTATTCAAAGGTTCTATCGGTATGTGATTACAGAATAGCTGTGTTTTCTCCGGTCAGTTTATTTGAATTTGTTAAAAGCATTTATTTAGGTATTTTCTAGAAATGATTCACGGTTTCTGGTTTGGAACAAATATTTGAATATATGCGTTCTATAACAATTGTCAGAGTAATTCTAGCTCTGTAGGAAATATAGATAGAAATTTAGAGAGCTAAAAGTTGTTCAGTGAATATTTAAATACTTTCTGCAAATAATTCAGTAACATATCCATTTGGAACTTAGTCAGTAAATGGAAGCAGTCTTAACAATTGTCAGAATAATTTTATCTCCTGGGGAATACCAACAGCGGACAGAGAAAAAAAGAAACTGTACTCAATATTTTGCATCCTTGGGTTACATGTATCACTAGCCACTTTAACTATGCCACTTTTTGGCTACTCATCTCAATCTTATATATGTATTCAGATACCATCCACTTATCTTGCAAATGTTTTCCTCTGAATTACCATCACTCAAAACTGGTTATATTATGTTATAGTGTGATGTGCAATGGTCACATCATTCCCGATCTCTGTCTTGTGGAACGCTAAATTCATAGTGGCATGGTTGCCAACTTCAATTGCATCATTTTCAAAAACTGAAGTTCATGGGTTAGATGACTGTCCATACTTGCTTGTATTTAGAATTGCTGCTATCATTTCATTGTAGTTTCAATGGAGTGGTGTATATAAAAAGTACATTGTATTAATATTGCATTTTATCTGCAAATAAAATTGGATCGAAGCTCAGAGGGGGAGTGCATGCTATTTTAGTATGAGGTCCTTGGTTCAATCCCAAGGTTCTCCACTGAGTATTTGTGTGCCAAATTCACATTACACAACTCCTACTTTCCAGAATGTTGAAATTCTCACAGGAAACTGAGATGTTATTTGTGTGCCAAATTCACATTACACAACTACTACTTTCCAGAATGTTGATAAATATCTTGCAGCATAGAGTGGCATGGTGGCCAAGCGGTAAGGCGTCAGTCTTGGAAACTGAAGATCATGGGTTCAAATCCCATCTGTACCTTACTGAAAGATAGCTGGTACCATGTGAAGGTTCTTTCACTGGAGGACTTTGAAAAAAAAAGATTTTTCAAAATGGTCAACCATGGTAGCCAACTTCAATTGCATCATTTTCAAAAACTGAAGTTCATGGGTTAGATGACTGTCCATACTTGCTTGTATTTAGAATTGCTGCTATCATTTCATTGTAGTTTCAATGGAGTGGTGTATATAAAAAGTACATTGTATTAATATTGCATTTTATCTGCAAATAAAATTGGATCGAAGCTCAGAGGGGGAGTGCATGCTCATCTGTTTTTTTAGTATGAGGTCCTTGGTTCAATCCCAAGGTTCTCCACTGAGTATTTTGTGCCAAATTCACATTACACAACTCCTACTTTCCAGAATGTTGAAATTTCAAAAAACAGAGATGTTATTTTTGCCATTACATTACACAACTACTACTTTCCAGAATGTTGTTCCATCTTCCAGCATAGAGTGGCATGGTGGCAAGGAAGGCTCGGTCTTGTAAACTCAGAAGATCATGGGTTCAAAGCCCATCTGTGCCTTACTAAATAATTTGCTCTTGTAATCTGAAGAACATGTGTTCAATCACTGGAGTACATTTTGTAACAAAGTGGCATGGTTGCCAACTTCAATTGCATCATTTTCAAAAACTGAAGTTCATGGGTTAGATGACTGTCCATACTTGCTTGTATTTAGAATTGCTGCTATCATTTCATTGTAGTTTCAATGGAGTGGTGTATATAAAAAGTATTGTATTGTATTAATATTGCATTTTATCTGCAAATAAAATTGGATCGAAGCTCAGAGAGGGGGAGTGCATGCTATTTTAGTATGAGGTCCTTGGTTCAATCCCAAGGTTCTCCACTGAGTATTTGTGTGCCAAATTCACATTACACAACTCCTACTTTCCAGAATGTTGAAATTCTCAGCAGGAAACAGATGTTATTTGTTGCCAAATTCACATTACACAACTACTACTTTCAGAATGTTGATAAATATCTTCAGCTGAGTGGCAGCCAACAAAGCCCGGTCTTGTAAACCCACCCAATCTGGTCCCCAAATCCCACATGCCTTACTGCTCTTAGCTGGTACCATGGGAAGGTTCTTTCACTTGCACTTTGAAAAAACTTTTTGTTCATGGTTGCCAACTTCAATTGCATCATTTTCAAAAACTGAAGTTCATGGGTTAGATGACTGTCCATACTTGCTTGTATTTAGAATTTGCTGCTTTCATTGTAGTTTCAATGGAGTGTGTATATAAAAAGTACATTGTATTAATATTGCATTTTATCTGCAAATAAAATTGGATCGAAGCTCAGAGGGGGAGTGCATGCTATTTTAGTATGAGGTCCTTGGTTCAATCCCAAGGTTCTCCACTGAGCAAATTTGTGTGCCAAATTCACATTACACAACTTCTACTTTCCAGAATGTTGAAATTCTCACACGAAACAGAGATGTTATTTGTGTGCCAAATTCACATTACACAACTACTACTTTCCAGAATGTTGATAAATATCTTGCAGAAGAGTGAAATTCTCAGCAGGAAAGCAGCGTCGGTCGTGCTAAATCATTTCCCATCTTGTAATCTGAAAGAACACCATGGGAAGGTTCTTTCACTGTTCGTACATTTATGTAACAAAAGTGGCATGGTTGCCAACTTCAATTGCATCATTTTCAAAAACTGAAGTTCATGGGTTAGATGACTGTCCATACTTGCTTGTATTTAGAATTGCTGCTATCATTTCATTGTAGTTTCAATGGAGTGGTGTATATAAAAAGTACATTGTATTAATATTGCATTTTATCTGCAAATAAAATTGGATCGAAGCTCAGAGGGGGAGTGCATGCTATTTTAGTATGAGGTCCTTGGTTCAATCCCAAGGTTCTCCACTGAGTATTTGTGTGCCAAATTCACATTACACAACTCCTACTTTCCAGAATGTTGAAATTCTCACACGAAACAGAGATGTTATTTGTGTGCCAAATTCACATTACACAACTACTACTTTCCAGAATGTTGATAAATATCTTGTTGATAAATATCAGCATTAAATATCTTGCAGCATAGAGTGGCATGGTGGCCAAGCGGAAAGGCGTCGGTCTTGTAAACCGAAGATCATGGGTTCAAATCCCATCTGTGCCTTACTGAAAGATAGCTGGTACCATGGGAAGGTTCTTTCACTGGATGACTTTGAAGAAAACTTTTTTGTGGCATGGTTGCCAACTTCAATTGCATCATTTTCAAAAACTGAAGTTCATGGGTTAGATGACTGTCCATACTTGCTTGTATTTAGAATTGCTGCTATCATTTCATTGTAGTTTCAATGGAGTGGTGTATATAAAAAGTACATTGTATTAATATTGCATTTTATCTGCAAATAAAATTGGAAAGCTCAGAGGGGTGTGCATGCTATTTTAGTATGAGGTCCTTGGTTCAATCCCAAGGTTCTCCACTAGATCATTTGGAAATCAACTTTCATTAATTTTTACACAACTCCTACTTTCCATGAATGTTGAAAACAGGCCAGAGATGCTCTTTTCTTGTAATCTACACTGGTTAGTCATTTTTACATTTATGTAGTAAGTGGCATACTGCCATCTATCTCAGCTCACTGGTCACGATAAAAATGAAGTTCATCCAGCAGGTATATCTCAATGGTCATCCCCATAGCCAACACCTCCTTTAGATTGCCTATCCTTTCAGTTCTCTGCTGACTTGTGACTGGAATAAATTGCAAAAATTGTTCAAAAGTGATTGTTTTAATCTGCAGTCGCTGATATTTAGTAAAGTATTCAGATGCATCTGAATACTGTGCAGACATTTTTATTTTACTCACTTTTTGTCTCTTCCACAATGTTATTCCTCACTCCTACAGTGTCCATCACAATTACATGCACATGGACAATTATGCAAATTCCAGAATGTGTTGACATCATTTAGCAACTTCTAGTGACTTTTAGGACAGCCAATGCTACTTTCCTTACTGAGGTGATAGCAACACTGCTAACTTTAAACAGGCTATCTGAGCAGGTCCCAGCTGTAAATTTGATCCCCATATTGTTTTAATTACTTTCTGCTCTTTGCACACCAGTATTTCTACTTGCACATCAGGCACAATTTGCTAAATTATAAATTTATCCTCAATCTACCTACCTATCCCCATATTGTTTTAATATACTTTCTGCTCTTTGCACACCAGTATTTCTAATGCACATCATCATCTGCTCATCTATCACTCCAGTGTTAATTTGCTAAATTGTAAATGGCTACTATGGCAGATTTATGGCCTTCCATGTGCATTGTATATAGAGTCTTTCTTTTTTTTTCTTGGGTTTATTTCACTTGCGTTTTATTCCATCTGTACACTTTGTGTTGTTGTTTGCATTGCGCAAAGGCTTTATCTTGGCCAGGTCAGTTGAATATCTGAGAACTTGCATTCTGCAACTAGAACCTGATTAATATTCAGTCTTTAAAAAATAAGAAAAAACAAATTCTTTTGCAGAATGGGGATCTGCTTTCCAGAGAATTCATTTGCATCTATGAGGTCCTGTTCAATTGAGCTTGTGAATCTTAAATTTTTGCAATGGCCAATCTCCTACTTTCCAGAATGTTGAAATTCTCAGCAGGAAAGGGATGTGCTAATTTTTCAAAAACTGAAGAACATGGGTTCAATCCTGTTGACAGTCCAAAGCAATCATTTTTAGTTTTGTTATCATTGTCCTATTGTAGTTTCAATTCAATTGTATTGCATCTGTCTATTTGTGTGCTATCATTTCATTGTGTTCAATTGGATTGTTGCATTTTATGTCAGGTCTGCAAATAAAATTCGAAGCTCAGAGGGGGAGTGCATGCTATTTTAGTATGAGGTCCTTGGTTCAATCAAGGTTCTCTCAAAGCACTGTGCCAAGTTCATGGGTTAATGGACTCCTACTTTTGTAATTTAAATTGCTGCTATCATTTCATTGTAGTTTCAGATCAGTGGTGTATATAAAATTGTATTAATATTGCATTTTATCTGCAAATAAAATTCAATAGAACAATACTGGTTTCAGGCCTTTTTGTGATGAATATGTCTGTTCAATCCTGGTTCTCCACTGGTCTGGTTGCCTCTACACAATGGCACAACTCCTACTTTCCAGAATGCCTGAAATTCTCAGCAGGGTTAAGACGTTTAAATATTTCTCACTTGTATGAAGAAGAACTGCTATGTTTCCGTTGCATTTTTCAGTGAGCACTGTATTGTCCTCAATTGTATTAAAAAAAGTTATTTAGTCTGCCAAAATAAAAGCAAGAATCCTGGTCCGTATTGCACTGTAAGGCTGGGTTTCTTCCTGTAGTCCGTGATTGACTGAAACATGCAACTTCACATTTTCTGTGCAACTTCTTTCACTGGAGCACTTTGAAATGTTGATTTGTTTTTCAAAATGGTGCTATTATTTGATTTTCAGCTAATTGAAATGCATTAAAAAGTAATCTTGTATATTTAGTTGTGAAATTAGCTTTTGCACAAGCTACTTTCCAGGGAATGTTGCATTTTTTTATTCAGGTCCATAGTTGCTAAGTCATCTGTTTTTGTAAACTGAAGCACATGGGTTCAATCCTGGCTTTTCACAGCCTTGTTGCCATTTATGGAAGGTAGATGATTATGGAAATGTACTTTCATTTGAACAGTGTAAAGAAATCTTCAATCATTGTATTGAACTGGCACACCTATCACCTGTATTCTCTATGTTGCTTGCCCTCGCATACATATTGTCGCCAGTCCACTGGTTCCAAGTCATCTTTTAGTCTATGCTAGGTAAAGCTCAGCCGTTTATCTCAGCTCACTGGCTTCTTGATAAAACACCTCTGTAGCAGCTTTCCAACAAAATATCTCACTGGTCTGTTTTCATCAAAGCCAACACATGGGGCAGGGCATCATTTTCCTTCCAGTTTATTGCGCTTGTTTCGCGGAAGTTGAGTAACAATGATCCAGGGTCTTTCCACCCCTCTTGCTGCAATCGATATGAATTGATAAAATTTTCTGAGTTCCAGTTTTAACTGAAGATTAGCGCTTATTTCACCCCTCTGAATACTTGCAGACATTTTCATTTTACTAAATTTTTGTCTCAGTTTCCACAATGTTATTCCTCACTCCTACAGTTCCATCACAATTACATGCACATCTGACAATTATGCAAAATAGGTGATGACATCATTTAGCAACTTCTAGTGATTTTAGTAGAGGTCCTTGGTTCAATACTGAGGTCTCCACAACATTGCTAATTTAAACATCGGCTTTCAGAAGTTGAAATTCTCAGCACAAAGCCCATCTGTAAATAGCCCACCCAATCTACCTACCTCATCCCCATATTGTTTTAATAGAACTTGTTCAATCCCTGTTCGTACAGTATTTGTAACAGAAGTGGCTGGCTGCATCATCTTCAATTTGCATCATTCCAGTCAAAGCCTGTTTTGCTAAATTTAAAGCTGCTACTGTTCAGTCTACTGATGTCTAAATAACTTTGCTATTTATTGCCTTACCTCCATTTGCACGCACTGTATATAGACTTTCTTTTTTTTCTTCGATTGTGTTATTGATTACGCTTGTTTATTCCATCTGTAACTTTGTGTTGTTGTTTGTGTTGCGCTGCTTTGCTTTATCTTGGCCAGGTCGCATAGTTGAATATGAAAACTTGTTCTCAACATTTACCTGTACTTTTAGAATGTGAAATTTTAAAAAAATACATTGTATTAAAAAACATTTTATTTTGCAAATGAAAAGGGGATGCAGCTCAGTGGCATGCATGCTATTTTAGTATGAGGTCCTTGGTTCAATCCCCAGCTTCTCCACTGAGTAGATCAAATTCACATGACACATCTCCTACTTTCCAGAATGTTGAAATTCTCAGCAGGAAGCAGAGACGTGCTAAATAATTTGCTCTTGTAATCTGAAGAACATGTGTTCAATCCCTGTTCGTACATTTATGTAACAGAAGTGGCATGGTTGCCAACTTCAATTGCATCATTTTCAAAAACTGAAGTTCATGGGTTAGATGACTGTCCATACTTGCTTGTATTTAGAATTGCTGCTATCATTTCATTGTAGTTTCAATGGAGTGGTGTATATAAAAAGTACATTGTATTAATATTGCATTTTATCTGCAAATAAAATTGGATCGAAGCTCAGAGGGGGAGTGCATGCTATTTTAGTATGAGGTCCTTGGTTCAATCCCAAGGTTCTCCACTGAGTATTTGTGTGCCAAATTCACATTACACAACTCCTACTTTCCAGAATGTTGAAATTCTCACAGGAAACAGAGATGTTATTTGTGTGCCAAATTCACATTACACAACTACTACTTTCCAGAATGTTGATAAATATCTTGCAGCATAGAGTGGCATGGTGGCCAAGCGGTAAGGCGTCGGTCTTGTAAACCGAAGATCATGGGTTCAAATCCCATCCTGTGCCTTACTGAAAGATAGCTGGTACCATGGGAAGGTTCTTTCACTGGAGCACTTTGAAGAAAAAAAAGTTTTTCAAAATGGCATGCTATTGCAACTTCAATTGCATCATTTTCAAAAACTGAAGTTCATGGGTTAGATGACTCCAACTTGCTTGTATTTAGAATTGCTGCTATCATTTCATTGTAGTTTCAGAATGTTGTATATAAAAAGTACATTGTATTAATATTGCATTTTATCTAAACTGAAGCACATGGGTTCAATCCTGGGTTCAAGCCTTGTTGCGTTTATGGAAGCTAGATGTATTATGGAAATGTACTTTCATTAGAACAGTGTAAAGAAAGGGTCAATTGTATTTGTATGCCACTGCACGACCTGTATGCTCTTTACCCTCGCTCACATATTCGTCGCCAGACCCACTGGTTCCAGGTCATTTTCCTGGAGAGTCTATGCTAGGTAAAGCTCCGCCTTATCTCAGCTCACTGGTCACGATAAGAACACCCACCCACCCGAGCACGCGTTCCAGCAGGTATATCTCACTGGTCATCCTGTGCCAACACCTCCTTTGCGCCTTTCCTTCCCTTCCATGACTGGGATTGATGACTTCCAGTTCCCTCTGCTGCTTGTATTTAGAATTCACAGTTTTCTTACTAAAGTTTTTTCTTCCACAATGTTATTTTCCTGACAAAGTGTCCATCCCTCACATGTTCCATGTAGGCAATTATGCAAATTGTTGGTGATCAATCCTATTCACTGACCCCTTTGTGACAGCAGCTACTTTCATTGAGTTACTCACTTTTTGTCTCTTCCACAATGCTAACTGAGCTCCTACAGTGTCCATCACAATTACATGCACCTACTTTCCCAATGTTGAGGATCAAATTAGGAATGACATCATTTAGCAAGTATTTCTACTTGACATTAGCACAGCTATACTACTTTCCACTGGGTGTTGTAACACTGCTAACTTTAAACATGGAGGCTATCTTTGGCAGCTAACTGATCGTAAGCTGCAGCTGTACAAAGCCCATCTGTAAATAGCCCACCCAATCTACCTCTCATGGGTTGTTTTAATATACTTTCATTGAACCAGATGCTCTTGCACATCATCATTATCACATCAGTGTGTAATTTGTTGTAAATATTGCTACATGCTCTGTGGACCTATTTGCCAGGTTGCAAATGGACTTGTCAAGGGTTCAGCCTAGGGTGGAGGTGATATGGAAAAGATGACTGTTCTTTTTCATGATGACGGATGTGTTATTGACTGAGGCTTGTTTATTCCATCTGTAACTTTTGTTTGCTGGCCCACCTCCTTTGCTTTCAGAATGTTGGCATTCTTGAAAACTTGTTCTCAGCTAGACCTGCTTAGGTTATCTGTGAAAATAAATAAGAAAAAACCTGGTCTCGTACATTTGCAGAAAGGGGATGTAGCTCAGGGCCTGCATCATTGCGCATGTTGACACTGGGTTCAATTAAATGTCCATTAACTTCGGCTTGTATTTGCAATGGAGAGATTGCATGCTCTTTCATTTCATTGTCAGTTTCAATTCTCATGGAAGCAGTATAAAAAATAATTTTGCTATGTAATCAAGAATTTTATGTTGGTCCGTGACTGGTTCGCTCAGAATTTATTAACAGAAGTTGATTGGTTCCAGGTTCTTCACTGAGTGCCAGTTTGCATATGTTTGCCAAAATATCTTTTCTGAGCCGTTGTTAGATTCTACTTTGCTTGTACTTTAGAATTTGTATCATTTCATTGTAGTTTCAAGGAATAGCTGCAGTACATTACATGTATTCATCATGCATTAGCCAGACATCTGATTAAATCAAAATTCAACTTCAGTTTCTCAGAAGGGGAGTGCCATCAATTTCCAGTATGTTTCCCATTGTGTTTTGGTTGCAATCCCTGGGTTTCCATTTCAAGCAGTAAATTCTATTAACATTTCACTTTCCAGATCTCATGTTATTTCTCAGAACTGATGTTATTTGTCAATTTGCTAACATTGTAAACAATCCACTACTATCAGCAGAATGTGACATAAGCAGTACTTGCCCATGCAAGTCAGCAATTCCACCAGCGTTGTAACAGAAGTCATTGTTTTAGTTTCTGCTCTGTAGGCAAAGATAGCTCACTGAATGTGCAAAATTCATGGAGTTGTCAGCTGAGGACTTTGTCAAAAACTGGGGCAACCCTTTTTATATTGTCGCGGAATTCCCACTTTAGAGTAACAATGATCCAGGGTCAGGTATTTCACTTTTCTTATCACAAGTGGAACCTGGCAGCTGTACAAAGCCCATGCAAATAAAATTTGAAGTCTTGTTTTCAGATGATAATCCCCAATTTTTTAAATATTTAGTCAATTCCACATTTGCACAACTCTCTTTCCAGAATTTGACATCAGTTCCAAAAAATTAGAGCCATTGACATTGTTTTGTAAACTGAAGATCATTAGTGCAATGCCTGAGGTCCTTGGTTCAATGTTCAGGTTTCCACTGATGATTTATGGAAATGTACTTTCATTAGAACAGTGTAAAGACTTTCAGAATGTTGAAATTCTCAGGAAGCAGAGACGTGGCCTAAACATAATTTGCCCACTAATTCCAGAACATGTGTTCAATCTGTTGTACATTTATGTAACAGAAGTGTTTTATCTGCACAACTTCAATTGCATCATTTTCAAAAAGTGAAGCCATGTTAGATTCCGCAGGTATATTGACTGGTCATCAATAGTTTCAACGTTACAGTCTCTGATTCCATTTCTGGGGAGTGCAGTGAATGCTACCCTTGCTCGAATTTCAGAGGGTATTTGTGTGCCAAATTCACATTACACAACTCCTACTTTCCAGAATGTTGAAATTCAAGTTATTTGTGTGCCAAATTCACATTACACAACTCCTACTTTCCAGAATGTTGAAATTTAAAAAAGTACAGTAAAAGATGTTTTTATTGCAAATAAACATTACACAACTCACTACTTTGCATGAATTTTGTATGAGGTCCTTGGTTCAATCCCACAGGTTCTCCACTCAGAATTTGTGTGCTTCACATTACCCAACTCCTACTTTCCAGAATGTTGAATCTGTGCAGGAAGCAGAGACTGCTAAATAATTTGCTCTTGTAATCTGAAGAACATGTGTTCAATCACTGTTCGTACATTTATGTAACAGAAGTGGCATGGTTGCCAACTTCAATTGCATCATTTTCAAAAACTGAAGTTCATGGGTTAGATGACTGTCCATACTTGCTTGTATTTAGAATTGCTGCTATCATTTCATTGTAGTTTCAATGGAGTGGTGTATATAAAAAGTACATTGTATTAATATTGCATTTTATCTGCAAATAAAATTGGATCGAAGCTCAGAGGGGAGTGCATGCTATTTTAGTATGAGGTCCTTGGTTCAATCCCAAGGTTCTCCACTGAGTATTTGTGTGCCAAATTCACATTACACAACTCCTACTTTCCAGAATGTTGAAATTTAAAAAACACGAAACAGAAATGTTATTTGTGTCAGCAGGAACTAGACTTGCAAATAATTTGCAGCATAGAGTGGCATGGTGGCCAAGCGGTAAGGTGTCGGTCTGAAGATCATGGGTTCAATCCCATCTGCCTTACTGAAAGATAGCTGGTACCATGGGAAGGTTCTTTCACTGGAGGACTTTGAACAAAACTTTTTTGTGGCATGGTTGCCAACTTCAATTGCATCATTTTCAAAAACTGAAGTTCATGGGTTAGATGACTGTCCATACTTGCTTGTATTTAGAATTGCTGCTATCATTTCATTGTAGTTTCAATGGAGTGGTGTATATAAAAAGTACATTGTATTAATATTGCATTTTATCTGCAAATAAAATTGGATCGAAGCTCAGAGGGGGAGTGCATGCTATTTTAGTATGAGGTCCTTGGTTCAATCCCAAGGTTCTCCACTGAGTATTTGTGTGCCAAATTCACATTACACAACTCCTACTTTCCAGAATGTTGAAATTCTCACACGAAACAGAGATGTTATTTGTGTGCCAAATTCACATTACACAACTACTACTTTCCAGAATGTTGATAAATATCTTGCAGCATAGAGTGGCATGGTGGCCAAGCGGAAAGGCGTCGGTGGCCAAGCGGAAAGGCGTCGGTCTTGTAAACCGAAGATCATGGGTTCAGATCCCATCTGTGCCTTACTGAAAGATAGCTGGTACCATGGGAAGGTTCTTTCACTGGAGGACTTTGAAGAAAACTTTTTTGTGGCATGGTTGCCAACTTCAATTGCATCATTTTCAAAAACTGAAGTTCATGGGTTAGATGACTGTCCATACTTGCTTGTATTTAGAATTGCTGCTATCATTTCATTGTAGTTTCAATGGAGTGGTGTATATAAAAAGTACATTGTATTAATATTGCATTTTATCTGCAAATAAAATTGGATGAAGCTCAGAGGGGAGTGCATGCTATTTTAGTATGAGGTCCTTGGTTCAATCCCAAGGTTCTCCAAATCTTGTTCAAATCAAATTTTTATTGTCACATAAGATGATGGTTATGCAGATGTTTTCCAGAACAGTGTGAAATCTTGTGCTTCTAGTTCCGACTGTATGCAGTAATATGGCTTTCGATATTGCAAGTATGGTTCTAACTAACAATTAGTCTATGCTAGGTACTACTGTCTCAGTGTGGGGATAAAGAATATGTACATAAGGAGCACGCGTGAATGAGTGATGGTACAAGCAACACCTCATGGGCAAGATACAGTAGATGATATCGATTGTACAGTATATACATATGAGATAATGCATGTAAACCAAGTGGCATAGTTAAAGTGGCTAGTGATACATGTATTACATAAGGATGCAGTCGATGATATAGAGTACAGTATCAACGTATGCATATGAGATGAACAATGTAGGGTAAGTCATTTTTATGTCTCTTACATTGTTTAAAGTGGCTAGCAATCCTACAGTTTACATCAATTTCCCATCAATTCCAATGATTAAATTGGCTGAGTAGAGTCAGTGTCAATTGACAGTGACTTTTGGCAGTAGCTACTTTGTTACTGTGGTGGCTGTTTAACTTGATGGCCTTGAGATAGAAGCTGTTTTTCAGTCTCTCGGTCCCAGCTTTGATGTAAACTGCCCAGCCTTCTGGATGGCAGGGGTGAACAGGCATACTTTGGCTTTTGTGGTTGATGTCCTTGATGATCTTTCATGGCCTTCCTGTAATTTGCATCGGGTGGTGTAAAAAGGTGTCCTGGACAGGTATTTTTGCCCCCGGTGACTGCGTTGTGCAGACCTCCATCTGTAACTTTGTGTTGTTGTTTGTGTTGCGCTGTTTTGCTTTATCTTACCCTCTCTTGAAAGAGAGCCTTACGGTTGAGGGCGGTGCAGTTGCCATACCAGGCGGTGATACATCCCGCCAGGATGTCTCGATTGTGCATCTGTAGAATTTTGAGTCTTTTGGTGACAAGCCCAATTTCTTCAGCCTCCTGAGGTTGAATGGCGCATGCTGCGCCTTCCTCAGAATGCTGTCTTGTCAGTGGACCAATTCAGTTTGTCTAAATGTGTTTGCCTTGGAACTTAAAACTTGCTACCCTTCACTACTGTTCCATCGATGTAACAGAAGAGGGGGGGTGCATTCCCTCTGCTGTTTCCTGAAGTTCACAATCATCTGAAGTTTTGTTGGTTGAGTGTGAGGTTATTTTCCTGACACCAACTTGAGGGCTATCACCTTTCCCTGTAGTCTTCAATGTTGTTGTGTAATCAAGCCTACCACTGTTGTGCATTTTATCTGCAAACTAACTTTGATTGAAGTTGGAAGAGTGCATGGCCATTTTAGTATGAGTCGTGGGTGAACAGGGAGCCAAATTCACATTACACAACTGAGTATCTTTCATTTGAAATTTCAATGGAGTTTATATAAAAAGCTGGTACAGGAGAGGGCTCAGATTAGCACCCTACTTGGGGCCCCAGTGTTGAGGATCAGCAGGGGAGGAGATGTTGTTGCCAAATACTTTTCACCACCTGGGGGCGGCCTTTCAGAAGTCCAGTACCCAGTTGCACAGGGCATGGTCGAGACCCAGGGTCTCGAGCTTGATGACAGTCTTGGAGAAGGTACTATGGTGTTGAATGCCGAGCTGTAGTCGATGAACAGCATTCTCACAAGGTATTCCTCTTTCCAGATGGGTTAGGGCAGTGTCTCAGTGTGGTTGAGATTATATAGTCTGTGGACCTATTTGGGAGCTAAGCAAATTGCAGTGGGTCAAGGTAATCAGGTTTTCTGGAGGTGATATGGTCCTGAAATTAGTTTTCAAAGCACTTTCATGTTGACGGATGTTTAAGGGGGCGAAATAGATGTTTAGCTCATACCTGCTTTCTGGGAACAGGAACAATGGTGGCCCTCTTGAAGCTTTCCAGAATTGGGAAAGCAGAACATTGTGTCGCCAGAAAGGTCATCTTTTTAGTCTATGTGGCTGGTAGGGATTGATTGAATATGTCCGTAGCCAACACCGGCCAGCTGGTATGGAAATGCGCATGCTCTGAGGGCGCGGCTGGGGATGCCGTCTGGGCCTGCAGGTCCTTGCGAGGGTTAACAGTTTAAATGTCTTACTCACTTCTGGCTGCAGTGAAGGAGAGACGCATGTTTCCGTTGCAGGCCGTGTCAGTGGCACTGTATTGTCCTCAAAGCGGGCAAAAAAGTTATTTAGTCTGTCCATCAAGACATCCTGGACAATGACTGGGCAAATTGGGTTTCTTCCTGTAGCAACGTGATTGACTTAGACCCTGCCAATAGCTTGTTCTGAGCCGTTGAATTGAGATTCTACTTTGTCTCTGTACTGGCGCTTTTTGTTTGATAGCCTTGCGGAGGGAATAGCTGCACTGTTTGTATTCAGTCATGTTACCAGACACCTTGCCCTGATTGTAAAGTGGTTCGTGCCTTCAGTTTCACACGAATGCTGCCATCAATCCACGGTTTCTGGTTTAGGGAATGTTTTAATCACTGCTATTTAACGACATCTTCAAGCAGTTCTAATGAACTGCACAGCCGTATCAGCCCATCTGTTGCCCACCCAATCTACCTACCTCATCCCCATTGTTTTCCACTCTGATGGAAGCAGTCTTGGAGTGTGCACATCATCATCTGCTTCTGCTCGGACCAGTGTTAATTTGGACAACATCAGCTACTGGGGCCTTTTTTGCCTTTCTGTCATTTGCAGGCACTGTCAACAAAATAGAAGTTTCTTTTTTTTTTCCGATTGTGTTATTGGCAGGGCTTTTTATTCCATCTGGAAGTTTGTGTTGATGTTTGTCTTTCCTGCTTTGCTTGTATTTTATCTTGCTGCTATCATAGCTTAAATATTTCAATGGAGTCTTGTTTTCAATTAGCTTACATTGTATTAATATTGAAATTTTGAAAAAAATCCGGAAAAATCAATTTCAGTTTGCAGAGAGGGTTAAATAAAGTTCGCATTTTCAGAGCTTGGTTCATCGATGTGTCTGCTTATATATACGGCTGTGATTATAATCGAAGAGAATTCTCTTGGTAATCCCCAGCGGTCTCCATTTGATTTGAAATCTCTACTTTCAGAATGTTGAAATTCTCAGCAGGATTTGACGTGCTAAATAATTTGCTCTTGTAATCTGAAGAACATGTGTTCAATCCCTGTTCGTACATTTATGTAACAGAAGTGGCATGGTTGCCAACTTCAATTGCATCATTTTCAAAAACTGAAGTTCATGGGTTAGATGACTGTCCATACTTGCTTGTATTTAGAATTGCTGCTATCATTTCATTGTAGTTTCAATGGAGTGGTGTATATAAAAAGTACATTGTATTAATATTGCATTTTATCTGCAAATAAAATTGATCGAAGCTCAGAGGGGGAGTGCATGCTATTTTAGTATGAGGTCCTTGGTTCAATGTTGAAAGGTTCTCCACTGAGTATTTGTGTGCCAAATTCACATTACACAACTCCTACTTTCCAGAATGTTGAAATTCTCACACGAAACAGAGATGTTATTTGTGTGCCAAATTCACATTACACAACTACTACTTTCCAGAATGTTGATAAATATCTTGCAGCATAGAGTGGCATGGTGGCCAAGCGGAAAGGTCATCATTTTAGTCTATGCTAGGTAAAGCTCCGCCTTATCTCAGCTCACTGGTCACGATAACAACACCCACCCGTAGCACGCGTTCCAGCAGGTATATCTCACTGGTCATCCCCAAAGCCAACACCTCCTTTGGCCGCCTTTCCTTCCAGTTCTCTGCTGACAATGACTGGAACGAATTGCAAAATTCGTTCCAGTGTTGCCAACTTAGCGACTTAGTCGCTGTATTTAGCAAGTATTCAGACCCCTCTGAATACTTGCAGACATTTTCATTTTACTCACTTTTTGTCTCTTCCACAATGTTATTCCTCACTCCTACAGTGTCCATCACAATTACATGCACATGGACAATTATGCAAATTAGTGTGAACATCATTTAGCAACTTCTAGTGACTTTTAGGACAGCCAATAGCTACTTTCCTTACTGAGGTGTTGGCAACACTGCTAACTTTAAACATCGGCTATCTGAGCAGCTAACTGATCGCTGCAGCTGTACAAAGCCCATCTGTAAATAGCCCACCCAATCTACCTACCTCATCCCCATATTGTTTTAAAATACTTTCTGCTCTTTGCACACCAGTATTTCTACTTGCACATCATCATCTGCTCATCTATCACTCCAGTGTTAATTTGCTAAATTGTAAATACTTCGCTACTATGGCCTATTTATTGCCTTACCTCCATTTGCACGCACTGTATATAGACTTTCTTTTTTTTCTTCTATTGTGTTATTGACTGTACGCTTGTTTATTCCATCTGTAACTCTGTGTTGTTGTTTGTGTTGCGCTGCTTTGCTTTATCTTGGCCAGGTCTCAGTTGAATATGAAAACTTGTTCTCAACTAGCTTACCTGATTAATCATAGGTAAAATTTAAAAAAATAAGAAAAAACAGTTTCTTTCTTAGAAAGGGGATGTAGCTCAGTGGTAGAGTGCATGCTTTGCATGTATGAGGTCCTGGGTTCAATCCCCAGCTTCTCCATAAAATTTTTGCAATGGCCCATCTCCTACTTTCCAGAATGTTGAAATTCTCAGCAGGAAACAGAGATGTGCTAAATAATTTGCTCTTGTAATCTGAAGAACATGTGTTCAATCCCTGTTCGTACATTTATGTAACAGAAGTGCAGCCAGCGGGTTTCTCCACGCATCACGCCGACAGAAACAAACATCTTTCTGGTAAGAAGAGGGGCGGGGGCGTATGCCTTATGGCTAACGAGACTTGGTGTGACGAAAGAAACATACAGGAACTCAATCCTTCTGTTCACCTGATTTAGAATTCCTCACAATCAAATGTAGACCGCATTATCTACCAAGAGAATTCTCTTCGATTATAATCACAGCCGTATATATCCCCCCCAAGCAGACACATCGATGGCTCTGAACAAACTTTATTTGACTCTTTGCAAACTGGAATCCATTTATCCGGAGGCTGCATTCATTGTAGCTGGGGATTTTAACAAGGCTAATCTGAAAACAAGACTCCCTGAATTTTATCAGCATATCGATTGCGCAACCAGGGGTGGAAAAACCTTGGATCATTGTGACTCTAACTTCCGCGACGCATATAAGGCCTTGCCCCGCCCTCCTTTCGGAAAAGCTGACCACGACTCCATTTTGTTGATCCCTGCCTACAGACAGAAACTAAAACAAGAGGCTCCCACGCTGAGGTCTGTCCAACGCTGGTCCGACCAAGCTGACTCCACACTCCAAGACTGCTTCCATCACGTGGACTGGGATATGTTTCGTATTGCGTCAGATAACAATATTGACGAATACGCTGATTCGGTGTGCGAGTTCATTAGAACGTGCGTTGAAGATGTCGTTCCCATAGCAACGATTAAAACATTCCCTAACCAGAAACCATGGATTGATGGCAGCATTCGCGTGAAACTGAAAGCGCGAACCACTGCTTTTAATCAGGGCAAGGTGACTGGTAACATGACCGAATACAAACAGTGCAGCTATTCCCTCCACAAGGCTATCAAACAAGCTAAGCGTCAGTACAGAGACAAAGTAGAATCTCAATTCAACGGCTCAGACACAAGAGGCATGTGGCAGGGTCTACAGTCAATCACGGACTACAAGAAGAAATCCAGCCCAGCCACGGACCAGGATGTCTTGCTCCCAGGCAGACTAAATAACTTTTTTACGCCCGCTTTGAGGACAATACAGTGCCACTGACACGGCCTGCAACGAAAACATGCGGACTCTCTTTCACTGCAGCCGAGGTGAATAAGACATTTAATCGTGTTAACCCTCGCAAGGCTGCAGGCCCAGACGGCATCCCCAGCCGCGCCCTCAGAGCATGCGCAGACCAGCTGGCCGGTGTGTTTACGGACATATTCAATCAATCCCTATACCAGTCTGCTGTTCCCACATGCTTCAAGAGGGCCACCATTGTTCCTGTTCCCAAGAAAGCTAAGGTAACTGAGCTAAACGACTACTGCCCCGTAGCACTCACTTCCGTCATCATGAAGTGCTTTGAGAGACTAGTCAAGGACCATATCACCTCCACCCTACCTGACACCCTAGACCCACTCCAATTTGCTTCCCGCCCAAATAGGTCCACAGACGATGCAATCTCAACCACACTGCACACTGCCCTAACCCATCTGGACAAGAGGAATACCTATGTGAGAATGCTGTTCATCGACTACAGCTCGGCATTCAACTCCATAGTACCCTCCAAGCTTGTCATCAAGCTCGAGACCCTGGGTCACGACCCCGCCCTGTGCAACTGCGTACTGGACTTCCTGACAGGCAGCCCCCAGGTGGTGAGGGTCATCTCATATGCATACGTATATACTGTACTCTATATCATCGACTGCATCCTTATGTAATACATGTATCACTAGCCACTTTAACTATGCCACTTTGTTTACATACTCATCTCATATGTATATACTGTACTCGATATTATCTACTGTATCTTGCCTATGCTGCTCTGTACCATCACTCATTCATATATCCTTATGTACATATTCTTTATCCCCTTACACTGTGTATAAGACAGTAGTTTTGGAATTGTTAGTTAGATTACTTGTTGGTTATTACTGCATTGTCGGAACTAGAAGCACAAGCATTTCGCTACACTCGCATTAACATCTGCTAACCATGTGTATGTGACAAATAAAATTTGATTTGATTTGATGTTTTTTCCACTATAGAATCATATTGCAAATGCACGTGCATTGTTGTGCAACTGGTGATTGAAAATAGGCACCTAGGAACCCAAAAATACACAATATGGTTGTAAATGCATTTACCGGGACTCCTATTGTCCATGCCCGCTATGGGAGTACCCTACTACGGCCCTCTATCCATGGGGGTCGTCCTGAGCGCTTTATGGACAGTTTAAAATATTCTGATGGATACGCATTGTTGTGCAACTGGTGATTGAAAATAGGCACCTGGTAACCCAAAAATAAAAATATGGTTGTAAATGCATTTACCGGGACTCCTATTGCCCATGCCCGCTATGGGAGTACCCTACTACGGCCCTCTATCCATGGGGGCCGCCTGAGTGCTTTATGGACAGTTTAAAATATTCTGATGGATAAAGATCATACTTTTTAACTATTAGGGTTAATGCCACACGGTCTAACGTTAGGCTTAGGAACAGGACCTTGAAATGAAACCACCTGAGGTCAAATGTGCTTCTCACCTAAAATCTTACCAGTCATACAAAATTTGCAAATGCATTGTGTCTGAGGCTTCATTTTGGGCCTACTTTGACAATGTAATCCAGACTGGTGTTTGTATCATCGAGCAACTACGGTCAAGCGGGATATCACTGATTTCAAAACTCGGCGCCCCTAGGGATTATGGTAATGCCATTGCCTGATCTCTGTGTCTTTAAGCCAGCCAGCCACTTTATCTTCCATCCTTCCTTTGTGTGTGAGGGAGTTTTCTTTGAGATCTTTGGGAGAAATGAAAAAAAAGTTCAAGGGCCGTAGTCAACATTGAAGTTTTGGAAACATACTGACTTTTCTAACCCTTCAAAACAGACAGTGTGACCAATGAAAGTCATCTTCCGGTTGTCCAGGAAGCCATTATCTCAGCCAATCATGTCTTGAAAGGTAGCCTTTTTCTTGGCAGAACCTGAGTTTTAAGTCTTTACGTTAACCTCTTGAGCTTACTTGAGACGCAGACGTCCCACCTAGAGCTCTAGAAATGCACATGCGCGACGCTACATGCTAATAGTATTAGTTAAAACGCAAACGTTCATTAAAATACACATGTTTGGTATTAAAATAAAGCTACAGTCATTGTGAATCTAGCCACCGTGTCAGATTTTTAAAATGCTTTTCGGCGAAAGCATGAGAAGCTATTATCTGATAGCATGCAACACCCCAAAAGACCTGTAGGGGATGTAAACAAAAGAATTAGCATAGTCGGCGCTACACAAACCGCACAATAAAATATAAAACATTAATTACCTTTGACCATCTTCTTTCTTTGCACACCTTGATGTCCCATAATCAATACTGGGTCTTTTTTTGGATTAAATCGGTCCATATATAGCCTAGATATCGATCTATGAAGACTGTGTGGAAAACGGAAAAAAGAGCGTTTCATAACGTAACGTCATTTTTAAAAGTTAAAAATTCGACGATAAACTTTCACAAAACACTTCGAAATACCTTTCTAATGCAACTTTAGGTATAACTACACGTTAATAAGCTATAAAAATCATCAGGAGGCGATGTAAATTCGATAGCCTGCCGTGTGGAAAAATGTCCGGAGAAAAAGACAGACAATGCCTCGGGTCGGTGGTCGGAGAGAATCGGTTCCCTTTGGGCGGATCTACCAAGAATCAATTCAGATTCAAATGAGGAGACTCTATAGATCCTGTGGTAGCTGTAGGTACTGCAAGCTCGGCCCCATATATTACGGTTCACCTTTAACAATTCATGGGAGTGGCGCATGGATACTTTTTTCCATCTCCAGTGATCAGATTTTCCTGCGCTTTTCGATGAAACAGACGTTCTGTTATAGTCACAGCCGTGATTTAAACAGTTTTGGAAACGTCTGAGTGTTTTCTATCCACACATACTAATCATATGCATATACTATATTCCTGACCTGAGTAGCAGGACGCCAAAATGTTGCGCGATTTTTAACAGAATTTCCGAAAAAGTAGGGGGGAAGCTTAACAGGTTTTAACAATTTTATTTCTATTTACAGATGGCATACAAGTTTGATTTTAAGGCACATGAAAGTTCACCTGTTTAAGAAGGAATTTCTGAAAAAAACCCGCATTTTGATAAAAACATTTTTTTTTTTACATTCAAACAGCTCTCCTGTGAAGTTGTGATTTATGATATATGCCTAGTTTCCCGAATCGGGTCAAATTTGAACAAAATGATGTAATCTTAGTGACAAACAAGAAACCTAAATTCAAAGTAGAACATACAATTATCAACAAAACAACCATAAATTAATGCTTAAGCTAAATGAATGGGCCTAATCCCATACCTATCCACCCCATCCTAAAATGTATTGTAAAATTAATCACGCAAACCAACAACAATCAAGAAATGCTAAACAAGTGGTGCAGCTGTACTTAACAAACATCACTAATGCTCACATGCAGTGTCTCACAAAATTATATTGCTACATGCCACAAAAAAATAAAATAATAATAATCAAATGAAAAATAACAAAATGTATTAAACAACCATGTTGCAGGTATTAAGAAGTTAGGCTGCGCCACGGTATTGGTAGGACAATTTTTTATTATTAAATGCGTATTTAACAAAGCGCTCTACCATAATTTAGTGATAGTTTGTCACAAAAACCTGTACTTTCAGTGCCCACAATTGTAAGTCTAACGTATCTCTGGCCCTCTATGGCATTGCAGCCTTCCCTCTCAGTAGAGGTGCATCAGGGGTGAGACCAGGACACTGAAGATGTTAACCATCACTAACAAGGGGAAGACCTTGCAGTAAAGGTCAAGACTAGATAACAGAGCGGTCCAACCAACAACCACCGGGATGGAGCTCGCCAAGATGATCACCAGGTTGATTAAGACGATCCCAAAAGCTCTCATCTTATGTGGATTTGTCGTTCCCTGTTTCTTCTCTCCCCCTCTGCCCCCCTCTATCTCTCCTGGACCAGGCTGCTTCAGCACACGCAGGATGAAGAAGCAACAGAGAGAAATGACGGCCAACCCAAAGCAATAGACACAACTGATTACATATATTCCAGCTTCATCATGACCCATTGAAGTGATAGGAGAACATGCAAATGCGAGAGACAACACCCAGATCAACGTTGAACTTGCCACCCTGTACCTCCGGAGTCTGTACTTGAGGAAAGCCACAGGTTGGACCACCGCTAGGTAGCGCTCCACACAGATGCAGCTCTGGAGCAGGGGCCTGCAGGTCCAGGAGAGGTAATACAGGACATTATTATTATTCCATAACATGACGTCCTTCGTGAATAAGTAGGTGGTCACCTCAAGGAGACCCTCGACACAGAACACCAGCTCCACTGCAAACAGGTTAATAGGGAACACCTGGGTGGATTTGAGACTTCCAGAGAGACTTCCACTCAGAGAGAGCCAGAGGCACCAGACCAGAGCTGGCGTCCCCAGTAGGAAGCACAGGGCCTGGACAGCATGGGCAAGCACTGGCGCAACATAGCCCTGGTCCAAGCAAACATCCCATCTGTCAAAGTAAGTGTGATTTCCTGAAGAGGCATTCATCCTTTTGGAACAAGAGATATGAGAGAGGGGAGATCACACTATTCATGACTTTATTTCAATATATTGTAGGCAAAAAAAACAGATTTAATATATTGATGCAAACATACATAAAAATACTTTTATATATGTAAGTCTACTCTCATGTCAGTCTAGACATTGTAGTTTGACTCAGAAAGTCTGAAAGACAACATGAAGAGGAGATGTAAAACAATTAGCCTGAGATAACATACTCAGAGATGTTAAAATGTAAAATAACTAACCTTAGTTGTTTTGGTAAGTCAGACCTTGCTATTGGATATTCGTGGTTCTCTCTCCTGCAGAAGGCTTAGTCCAACCCAATGGAATAACATCTACATGTATGAGTGATTGTGTCCAAAGCTCTCTGTCCTGTTTTCTTCCTAACAAGTCACGTGTTGTGTTATTTACATACACACACCTGTGGGCAGTGATGAATTGAGTTCTATTCTATGATAAGTTTACAGCAAGTCATTGTATTTGACTAGAAATCCTATCAAAGCGTATCATGAACAAAACACAGATGAACAAAATGCATATGCACACACACACACACACACACACACACACACACACACACACACACACACACACACACACACACACACACACACACACACACACACACACACACACCTGCTCAGGGATTTGCATTCTGGCATTGTCGGAAAAAAGAAGCATTATCACTCATTTCACTCAGCACCTGTCTTTCCCAGCCACAAGTCAGTCCAGCCAGCTGCAAGGACTGACTCTTTCACCTTACATAATCAAATCATATGGGCTTCAGATATACACAGTAATAGTGTTGTCTGGATTCAGGGTCTCTCTCTCTTTGCATAGTCAATCAAATCAATCAAATGCATTTATAAAGCACTTCTTACATCTGCTGATGTCACAAACTGCTGGACAGAAACCCAGTGTCACGCCCTGACCTTAGAGATCCTTTATTCTCTATTTTGGGTGGTCGGGGTGTGACTAGGGTGGGCATTTTAGTTTTGTTATTTCTATGTTGGCCTGGTATTGTTCCCAATCAGAGGCAGCTGTCTATCGTTGTCTCTGATTGGGGATCATATTTAGGCAGCCTTTTCCCAACTGTTTGTTATGGGATCTTGTCTATGTATAGTTGCCTGCGAGCACTACATTAGCTTCACGTTTCGTTTTTGCGCTTTATTGTTTTCTGTGTGTTTCACTTCTAATAAAAGATGATGGAACCATACCACTCTGCACTTTGGTCCGAGTCTTATAACAACAATCGTGACAGAAGATCCCACCACCCACAGACCAAGCAGCGTGCCCAGGAGGAGCAGGGATCCTGGGCCTGGGAGGACATCCTGGACTTGGGACGAAATAATGGCAGGAGACAAAAGCCTGCCATGGAAGCAGGCGGAAGCAGCGAAGGAGGGACAGCAACGACATCGGGTTAGGTGGCCACGACGTAGGTCCAAGAAGCAGCCTCAAAAATTTGGGGGGCACACGGGGTGGTCTGCGGAGCCGAGGGGTGAACCAGAGCCAGTCTGGGAGAGGAAGGTGAACTTGGAGGGGAGTGAAGGGAGTGAAGGGAGTGAATCAGAGACAGTCAGTGAGTTGATGGGGAAATTGGAGGAGAGAGTTATGAGACAGCTGTTGTGTTGGTGCATGAGGCACGACATTCGCCCTAAGGAGTGTGTCCTCAGTTTAAGGATACTAGAGACACGACACCACATTATTATTTCCTCATTAATGACGAGACTGCAACTGGAAATGTCAGAAATGTTAGAATGTTAGAAATGTTGACGTAGTTGGATGTGATTGAACACTTGTTCATGAAAGCGTCCTTAATAAACAGAAGTTAAAGCTCACCATCTACCAATCGAAGTTACTAAAACACGAGCCACATTTCAACTGGACAAAGGGTAGAGATCCTGGCTCTGGAAGGTATTACTGTGTGTGTCAAGTTCAAATCCGAGTTGAGATATATGTTTTTCCTTTGAAATGTAGAATTACATTTATTACAAAGAAAAGTGAAACCAAAACCTTGCAAAATTTAATGAGGAGCTTCCTGGAGTCCGTCTTTCAGATGGACACATAGGCTACTGCTTCATTAGTAATTGTCGCTACATCAAAGCATCAAAGCTGGGACCAAAATACTGAAAAACAGCTTCTATCCCAAGGCCATCACTGTGAAATAGACATCACTAGCTGGCTACCACCTGGCTACTAAACACCTTAGAGGCTTTAATAATGGAACACAAGTCACTTTAATAGTGGTTACATGCTGCTTTACTCATCTCATATGTATATACTGTATTCTATTCTATTGTATTTTAGTCAATGCCACACTGACATTGCGTGTCCTAATGTTAATATATTTCTTAATTCCATTATTTTACTTACAGATTTGTGTGTATTGTTGTGAATTGTTAGATTTTTGTAGCTCTGAGTCTCTACTTTTATCAATTGCAAAAAAACACCATTTAAAATGGTTCTACATAAGATTCAGCACAACATTCCTGGATGCAGAAATCTCTCTGTTGTATGTGTGTAGGGTTCATAGACTGAGATTGTGATTTCCGGACAGTGGCTTTGTCCGCTGGCTTGTACGACCAGGCCCCGTTGACGGTTTTCCACAGCAGGCTACAGGCAGACGTCCATACCGAGCTGGCCTGTCGTGATGAGGACCTCACGCTGGACAAGCTCATCGCCATGGCCTTCCGCCTGGATAATCTTATGCGTGATCATCGTTGCCCATCACAGGGGTTCAACGCCGCCGTTAACAGGGTCTTTCCTCCTACTGCTGGAGGTCGGACCACCTCTGGAGCACCTGTCTCAGAAGGAAAACCAGGCGAGGAAGCGACAGGCCGAGGAGTGCTCCTGCACCTTCCCAGGTAGGCATGGATGTGCCAAGCTCTTCTCTGTCCAGCCAGGCCATCCTCCTCCCTGTCACCTTCCCTGACTATTCTGGCCCCCACTGAGTCCTGCCCTAGTAGAGACAATCTCCTAGACCGGTCAGTGGCCTTATCATTATGCATTCCTCTAGTCCCTTTACAACCCCCTATCCCAGTCCTTGCTCTAGTCAACCGTCCTCTAGGAACATGACTGGTTTGCCAGACCACGATTCCCATTTCCCTCACAGTTACTAACAACTACCAAAAACGCATCACTTTCCTCATCTTACACTCTCTTGCACACCCTGTAGTTTTATGTACCCCTGGCTACAGTTGTCTCCCGCCGGACAGGCGGGAGCACCTGTAGGGAGTAGACAGAGAGACAGCCTGGTGCGTGGGGCTGCCAAAGGGCCCACCAGGCTGGGGAGACCTACAGGAGGCCTGGTGCATGGAGGAGGCACCGGATGGACCGGGCTGTGGGGGAGCACTGGAGCTCTGGTGCACAGCCGTGGCACCACTCCTCCAGGCTGGATGCCCACTTTAGCCCGGACCCTCCCGAGTGCAGGCACAGGTTGAACCGGGCTGTGGGTAAGCACTGTAGCTCTGGTGCATACCACTCGCACCTCTCCCTTCGGCTCAATACCCACATTCACCCGGCACGGGCGCAGCGCAGGCATAGAATACACTGCACCCTCCCAGCGCCCTGGAGACACAGCATGCAGTACCGGCGCAGGATACCCTGGAAACGGCGTACTGGAGACCAAACGCGCTGGGCTGGCACAACACGCCCTGGCTGGATGCCTACTCTCGCATGGCACTTGCATGGCACTTGCATGGCACTTGCAGGGGGCTGGGCGCGTACTGGCGACACCGTGCGTTTGACCGCATAATACAGTGCCTGACCAGTACTGCGCTTCTTCCGATAAGCACGAGGAGTGGGCTCAGGTCTCCAACCTGACTCTGCCCCACTCCCCGTGTGCTCCCCCCAAATCTGTTGGGGGGCTGCCTCTCGTGCCTGTCGCGCTGCCATGCTGCATTCCCCTTTTCACCGCCGCTCAGCTTTCGCTGCCTCCAGCCTCCAGCTCTGCCTTGGGGCGGCAATAATCCCCAGCCTGGGCCCAGGGTCCCTTGCCGTCAGTTATCTCCTCCCATGTCCAGGAGTCCGGAGATCGCTGCTGCCCGATACCACGCTGCTTGGTCCTTGGTTGGTGGGTGTTCCTGTAACGGATCTCGTCCTCTTCTGAGGAGGAGTAGCGAGAAGGATCAGAGGACCAAACCGAAACAGTCCTGTCTGGCGACATACACAAAGACAGAAAATAAACACCCACAAAACACAGGTGGAAAAAGGCTACCTAAGTATAATTCTCAATCAGACAACTAACGATACCTGCCTCTGATTGAGAACCATACAAGGCCGAACACAGAAACCAACATAGAAAAACAAACATAGACTGCCCACCCCAACTCACGCCCTGACCATACTAAAAGAAAGACAAAACAAAGGAACTAAGGTCAGAACGTGACAAGGAGGTTGTTGGGTTGGTAGCAGGAGTGCCAAGTGATGTATCTCTCTGTGTCAATCTGTGCGGGGACCTGTTCCGGGACCACAGGTGGCCTTTTTGAAGACTTGTGCCAAGTGCCTGCCCCCTTATCACCTATGGGACTGCACTATTGACCTACTGTCTGGTTCCACCCTCCCACGGGGGCACATTTACCCATTCTCTAATGCAGAGACCGTCAACCTCTCTGGCTGCCTCCAGCTTCTTTTTCGAGAAGAAGCAGGGAGAAGCAGGGAGGTCTACGCCCCTGTATCGATTACCGGACACTGAATACGGCTACTGTTCAGTTATCTCCTGCCTCTCATACCCAATGTGATCGTACAGGTGCTAAGTACTTTACTAAATTTGGGTATGACTGGAAGACAGTATGAGAGAGGTATGACTGGAAGACAGCCTTCAGCATCAGCACCCGTCTCCTTCATGGGCCATCGAAAATCCACAACGGGAGTGGTGATGGAAGAGCAGAGGGTCAGTGCGGTATGGTCGTGGCCTGTTCCACGACCAAGCGTTGCCTCGCTTCCTTTGTTTTGCCAACTATTTCAGGGGCTTCATTAGGGGTTTCAGTACAGTGGTGGCCCCTCTCACCTCCCTCCTGAAGGGAGGTCCTCAATAGCTGCGCTGGACTGGGGAGGCCAATGAAGCCTTCCATGCACTCAAGGAACGTTTTACTAACAGTCCTGTTCTGACTCACCCTGACACGTCTCTGCACTTCATCGTGGAGGTGGACGCCTCCGAGGTTGGAGTAGGGACTGTTCTCTCCCAACGCAACGGATCGCCTCCGAAACTCCATCCATGCGCCTTCTACTCATTTGAAGCTGTCTCCCGTGGAGCATAATTTAAGATATGGGGGATCGTGAGTCAAGAAGGCACTGAAAGCATGGTGACACTGGCTAGAGGGTGCTAAACACCCACGAACTTGGAGTACATTTAAAGAGGTGAAGAGGCTGAACCCGCGTCAGACCAGGTGGGCCCTATTCTTTGCCAGGTTTGACTTTATCCTCTCTTACAGGCACGTGACCAAAGAACGTTAAGCCCAATGCGTTGCATGACTCAGAGGATCGGAGGGAGAAAGTGACACCCATTATTCCGCTGTCAATCATTGTGGCTCCAGTCGTGTGGAATGTGGACGCGGACATTCGTCAAGCCCTGCGACAGGAGCCCTCAACTGCCCACTGTTCTGAGGGGTGAATATATGTTCCCTTTGATGTGCGGACCGTCTCCCCGCCTGGGCACACACAGCACCTGTGTCGGGGCACCCGGGTATAGCTCGTACTATCGACTGTCTCTCCACCAAGTACTGGTGGCCCACCTTGGCCGGGACATCCGGGTTTACGTATCTTCCTGCTCCACCTGCGCACAGAGCAAGACACCTAGACACCTCCGCTTTGGCAAACTCCACCTGCTGCTGGATCCACAACAACCCCGCTCCCATCTCTCCATGGACTTTGTCACTGACCTTCCCCATCAGAGGGTCACACCATCATCCTGGTCATTGTGGACCGGTTTTCCAAAGCCTGTCGTTTAATTCCTCTGCCTGGTCTCCGTAAGGCCCTGCAGACTGCGGAGGCTCTTTTCTCTCACACCTTCCAGCACTACGGGATCCCAGATGTCCTCAGTTCACCTCCCCGTGTCTGCAAGGCCTTCATGGAACGACTGGGGGGTCATGGTTAGCCTCACCTCTGGGTACCATCCCCAATCTAATAGGAAGGTGGAAAGGGTAAATCAGGGACTGGGTAGGAACCTTCATAGTTACTGTCAGTACCAGCAGGGGAGTGGTCTGTGTTTCTGCCTTGGCTATCAGCTGGGCCTGGCACCCTGGCACTGGAGTCAGATCGAGGCTCCTACGGTGGACAATTGGTTCTGGCTTGCCGAGGAAGTATGGAACCCAACGCACAATCGTCTCCAACGCATCATTCTCTGGCAGAAGGAGCAGGCCGATTATCACCGCAATGTGGCCCCAGTCACGCCGGTGACAGAGTCTGGCAGAGTCTGGCACACCAGCCTTCACTTTGGCTGGGAATTTTGGTTTACTAACTGAATTGACTAAATTTGCCCCACCTCTGATTGTCAAAATGTTCTTGATGATTGGTGGTTGATTTTTCAGTGTTGTGGCTGGTTGGTTGTTTGGGGCGCTCACCTCCAGGTCCTGGTGGTTTTTGTGGCTCCTGCTGAGGTTATTCTTTTCCTCATAATTTTTGCTGTAGAACTTAGAATACACCTTGCAGAAGAAGCATGTCTTGGGAACCAGAAACTCCATGCTTGATAGTGATCAAACAGACCAGAAACAAAACAAGCTTCAAGTATACAAATTACGTGATTATACTATTGGCCCTACTGTATGTAAACATATACACACCACACATAGCACCACACCTGATAATAGATCATCTTAACTATTTTATCATTAGAAATGCCCTAATCAATTTGAACAATTTGTTGATTGTCAATAGCAGCATTCTTTGTGTCTCAACGACAGGGCTGTGAGGGTTGAAAGGAGGGATGCTGCACTCTTTATAAAAGAAAGGGTTCTCGCTGTCTCCTCCTCCCCCTCCTGAGATCTCCTACTTTGCTTCGACGCCACTGAGAGATGAAAGAAAAGATGAAGGAAGGTGCAGGGTCTTCACTGAGTTGTGACTGATCTGTTTGTTGCTGTGTGATTAGTGTGTGTGTGTTTTCCTACTTTATTATAATGTCCTGACAAGGTAGGAAAATAATATATACTTTTAAAAAGTCAGGACTTTGTTTGTGTGTGGGTTAGTGTTAGGGTTAGAATTACATTAAGGGCTAGTGTTAGATTTAGGGTTAGGGTTAGGAGATAGATTTAGGTTTAAGGTTAGGAGCTAGGGCTAGATTTAGGGTTAGGGTTAGGAGCTAGGGTTAGGCTTCCCACAAGGTTAGTTGTACAAGACTGAGTGTGTATGTGTGTGTGAAAACTCAACAAAACATTAATCCCCCAAAAAATCACTGACACATTAAAAACTACCCAACTAATTCATCTTTACTACAACCTCTCAAAAAAACACAGCTTTGTGTGCAGATAAGCCACTCCTTGCCATGTTTAGATGACGAAGAGTGGAAACATTGGAATAAGAGCACAAACAGACTGGAACCCAGGCTAACATGAGCTGCTTTATGTATTTCATTCTTATCTACAATACCAGCCTAGGAACAGTGGGTTAACTGCCTAGTTCATTACAACAGATTTTTACCTTGTCAGCTCGAGGATTCGATTCACCAACCTTTCGGTTACTGGCCCAAAGCTCTAACCACTAGGGTACCTGCCGCACCTGCTTAGGAATATGGTTCTACCAAGAACTGTTTTGATCAGAATAATCCTTTTTGGAAGACAAGGGTTCTTTGTAAGGCAAAAGGTTCTAACTAGAACGTTTAACATCCTATAACCATTTTTTTGGAAGAAAGTGTTTTTTGATTATTCTTAGGAAGGCAAGAAAGGTTCTATATAATATTTCCCATGATGCTCTACTGCAGGGAGATATTCAGAATTGTTTGTTTTATTGTAATATCTGTGTTTTTGCATTGATTGGTCGATTAATTTTATGCTATACAAAGATAAATAACATAACATCTCCTAAACTAATCCAATCTGTTAGTAATTTGATTTATTGCACCCCTTACTGAGAGTTGTTCCAGCTAAGACTATTGAAGTAGTCTCAATATTCAATCTTCCCTACCCTGGCAGTCATCTAGTCATCTAGTGATTACCATATCTTCCACAGTTTAACATCTAGCCATCTAGTGATTACCATATCTTCCACAGTTTAACATCTAGTAATCTAGTGATTACCATATCTTCCACAGTTTAACATCTAGTAATCTAGTGATTACCATATCTTCCACAGTTTAACATCTAGCCATCTAGTGATTAACATATCTTCTACTGTTTAACATCTAGTCATCTAGTTGTTACCATAGCTACAACTTATCTAGATGCCGTTGGTTATCTGACCTCACAACAACCACTCATCTACAATGACCACAACCACTAATCTATGTAAACCAGGTTAGCATTCATTGACCACTTATCAACAAAAAGCGGGTGGCCACCTCAACCACTACTACGCATATGCAGTGGGCTGGCTACCATATCTCAACCACTACTATGCATATGCCGTGTGCTGGCTACCATATCTCAACCACTACTATGCATATGCAGTGGGCTGGCTACCATATCTCAACCACTACTATGCATATGCCGTGTGCTGGCTACCATATCTCAACCACTACTATGCATACAGTGGGCTGGCCACCATATCTCAAGCACCATTCTACCTAAGAGCTGGCTAGACTGTTGCCTTTCCTCCTGTGGCAAGGAAGAGGCTAGTTACATCAGAATAAAGGGCTCATCAGGGTGGTTTTCATTGGGCACCAAATGGAAGGAAATGAACTGAATAAGGGAAGGACAACCTGGACTTGTCCTGTAAGACACAATCCTGACTGACATAGAAAGTCCTCCTGTTTAGTATCGACCCCTGTCCATGTCTCTCCCTTAAAACTGATTGAGACAGTGAGTCCTTCTGTTCAGTATCGACCCCTGTCCCTGACTCCACGTTTAATACTGATTGAGACAGTGAGTCCTTCTGTTTAGTATCGACCCCTGTCCCTGACTCCACGTTTAATCCTGACAGAGACAGTGAGTCCTTCTGTTTAGTATCGACCCCTGTCCCTGACTCCACCTTTAATACTGATTGAGACAGTGAGTCCTTCTGTTTAGTATCGACCCCTGTCCCTGACTCCACGTTTAATCCTGACTGAGACAGTGAGTCCTGTCAACCAGAGATCGTAGTTACAACAGTCTGTCCTTGCCACCAATTGTAGTCGTAGAGCCGGCCGATGAGATGTCAAGTTTCGGTCTATCAGTCTTAAGATTAAGCTTAGGATCAGGTTTACACCCAATCAAGTCACCTGTGTTTCTCCTGTCTGTAAACTGATGCTGCTCATCACCTCACCAGATGGAACACACCTGACAAGCAAATGTTTTCCACTGGTTATGACAACACTAAGTGATGATCAGTATGGTTGAAGAGAATATGCGTTGGAGATTGTGTTGTGGATAGATAGGGCACTGAGTTTCTCAAATCAGCTAAGGTTAAAAGTTCATGAAAAACTCTATTACTCTGCTAACTCTATTACTCTATTACTCTACTAACTCGATTACTCTACTAACTCTACTATTTAATGCAATTTTTTGACACCATAATAGTTGGACCTGATCATTGACTTTAATAATAAGTATGTTGAATATTACTGTTTCATTTGTTAATGTAATTTGTATTATTATTCATTATAAATATACAGACATATAATTTATGTATCATCTTTAAAGTAATCAGATAGACAGGGAGCACCTTAATAAGTGTATTTAATCACATCAACACAACAATATCTACATTGTAACTTTCAACACAATCATCATCCATCATTTCAAAAGAAAATACATGTAAATGTTTGGTGCCAGTCTGTTTCTGCATTAGCCAGCAGAATGGTATATCTTTCTGACAATAAAACATCACGCAAATATTAAAACAGAATGACACCAGCTCAATTTACAAACAATATTATGCAAAACCATAATATTGACATTGAAAGGTAATTTCAGTGTAGCCGACATGTGCAGCGATTACAATGAACCCGATCTCTGTGAACATGGTTCCGTTGCCTTTATAATCTGCATTGTGTACAAGCTAGATCGGTTTGAATCTTGGCCTATATATCTAAATATTGACAATTTGAGAAGTTTGTGTGCTGGTTTACACTGTGTGAGTAAATAAACTGCAGACTCAACATTATCAAAACTAAATCTACAGCGGGAGGAATCTAACCATAATTTTCGAGCAGGGGTTGGTACCGAAATCATTTTCCAATTGTTTCATTCTGAATAGAATCATACTTCTTTTGTTCCTGTTCCACTTTTCCGACCATCAAAATAAAGTTCTTAGCAGGTTGGACTAAAAAAAAGTGATGTTTTTTATTGTTCATTTATTTTTTTAAACCTCTGATTTGTATAGTTGTTTTACATTTAGATCGACATTAAACGACTAAACCAATCAGTGCGGAGAGAGCAGCTTGCTATGGAGCAGGCAAACATCTGACATGTATTGGACAAATGTGTGTGGAAGGCTTGAGATAAATCTGACATTTTGCGGGTATGGAGAGAGCGAGAAATGTTGCAGCAGGAGGAAGCTTGGCTTTAAGCGCTGTGCATCTTTTTGTTAAGACATGCATTATCTGAAATAGACCCACAGAATTATACCTATGGAGGAGAGGCTTCTATGAAGGAATTGTGAATGTCTTTGAACTAACCAGAGAGTTAGCTTAATGATGCACCAGCTAGCTAACAAACTTGTGCATTCAAAGCACCACCCGAATTGATTATAAAACCCTACAAACCCTTTGGTAGTTAATGAATCCAATGTGAAACGTGATATCTACAGTATTCTTAACTAGCATTGAAATAGTTCATTCATTGTTCTCTAATTAAACATCTCTCTCCCTAAGCTTTGTTTTGGTTTTGCGGACATAAAAAAGAATATCGGAATGTGAAAGAGCATTATTAATCAGTTCTCATGCTTTTCAAAATAATGTTTCTGTTCTAGAACAATATAGATCAGTTTCATTCCCGGTTTGGATTCTTATTCTTCTGTTCTGTTCTATGAACTGGTTCCAACCCCTGCTATTAAGGCCACTGATTACATTGGAAATACATTCAGACACCAGGAATTGGAAAACAATCAAATCCATATGTGAAAAAAATCATACATTTAAAATCACAAATGATTATGGAAAAACATAAAACATAAATACAATGACATTTCCTACATTTTTAAAGGCACTAATGGGGTGACGAGATTTTACTTTTTTATCTTAGAGTCCTTTGATACAGGGCAGCTTTCCAACCCTTTGGAGGTAGAGGAAGGGCTGCACAAACCCAGAGATGACATGGAGGCAGAAACAAATGGCCATACCTGAATAAAAGTCCATTACAGTAATGTAACTTTGAGTCAGTGCCATCAATGCCAGTGGGAGTTGAGACACCACAGCATAAACCAGGATAATCAAAATGATCTTAAAGGCCTTCATCTTAATGCTGTTTGTTCCCTCCCTGTCCCCATCCCCTGGCCCTGGACGTTTCAGAGCCCAGAGAACTGAGAGGCAGCAGAATGACATCAGAGAAAAATAGATAATTGTCTGGACAAAGAGAGAGTAAACAAAAGGTGGTGAAAACAACTCAAACAAACATAGACAGCAAGACCCAAGAACCATCAGCCAGACAACACTACAACACCCCACCCTGTATCTCAGGGGTTTGTACTTCAGGAAGACCACAGGATGGACCACCGCCAGGTAGCGCTCCACACAGATACAGCAGTGGAACAGGGGACGACCAGAGAAAATTAACCCAAAAGAAAAATGAGAAGTTTTGTTGACAAAATCAGACTGGGTGTAGAGATCAGCCATGCTGACGGTATTAAAGAGGCAGAAGATGATCTCAGACACGGTCAGGTTGAGAGAGAAGAACTCTGAGGCCATTGTGCCTCCAGCTCCAGTCAGTATCAGCCACAGGATGTAGACATTGGTGGGGAGACCCAGGATGATGTTGATGGCATAGGAAGCAGTTAGGATGGGGACAAAATGTGCCACATGTACACCCTGTACACCTGGTTCAATGAGGGAGATAGTGGGAGGGGTGGACCTTTCATTGACTTCAGAAACATTCATCTGAATGATACATCTAAAAAAAGTTATTTTGAAAGTTCTTGAGATCTGTAAGGGAAAGAGCCAAAGAGAGTGAGAGGGAGAGAGAGATAGAGGGATGGGGATAGAGCGAGAGAGAGAGAGAGGGTGAGTGAGACAGAAACAGAGAGAGAGATAGGGGAGAGAGAGAAGCAACATGATCATGCAAAGTACTTATTCTCGATATATAATATCAGTCTTTATACATCCTATAAATGCACATATAATCATTATGTAACCACTGCAAAATCAAATCAAGTTTTATTTGTCACATACAACAGGTGTAAACCTGACAGTGAAATGCTTACTTACAAGTCCTTAACCAACAGTGCTGTTTTAAGAAGTGTTAACTTCTTGAGGCTAAGCGAGACGTTAACGTCCCATCTAGCCTCTAGCACAGGGAAATGCGTAGCGCCAAAATCATATAGTACCTGTTAAAACTCAAACTTTCATTAAATCACACATGCAGGGTACTCAATTAAAGCTACACTCGTTGTGAATCGAGCCAACATGTCAGATTTTTAAAAATAAGAAATAATAAAATAACAGTAACAAGGGGTTACGGGTACAGAGTCCATGTGATGAGTCACAAGTTAGTGGAGGTAATTGAGGTAATATGAACATTTAGGTAGAGGTAAAGTGACTATGCATAGATAATAAACAGAGAGTAGCATAAAAATGGGGGACACACACACATTGCAAATAGCCCAGGTAGCCATTTGATTAGCTGTTCAGCAGTCTTATGGCTTGGGGGTAGAAGATGTTAAGAAGCCTTTTGGACCAATACAGAGTAAAAATAAAAGTGTTAATTTAACTCCTGTAGAGTTGAATTCAACACTTTTTCAGACAACATTTGGTCCCAGCCTACATAGTGTTAAAGTTACTCTACAGGTATTGTCACCTTTTCAGAGTTAATTTGACTCAAAATGGTGTTAAAATTCCACTGAATTGAGTTGGATTTACACTGCAATGACTGCATAATTTTACTTTCTGATTTATTTCCGACACAAGAGCTCATTGACTCCTCACATGGTTGAAAATACTCATCCTGGGTTAAAATAAGTCAACCCTGTCATTTTTACATACCCTTTTTTACTGTGTAGGGTGTTAGGTGTGTCACCGCTGGTAGAAGAATACATGTAAAATGCTGAGTACCATAGGCAGCTGGAACCTGTAAAGCTAAATTAAGAAACACACAGAGAGAGAGAGAAGCAACATGATCATGCAAAGTTTTTATTCTCAATATATAATATCAGTCTTTATTCATCTTATAAACGCACATAAAATCATTACAATCTTACAATCCTTTGTAGATAATATATTCAATAGAGATGATCACTTTGTCAATATCACAAAATATCACAATTTGTCCATATATGTGCATAAATTGCCAAAATTCAAATAAAATATATACTTGTTTTACATCTAATGTATTTGACCATAAACCACATAATTCTATATCAATTGGGGTTTACATTTGAATTTAAAACGTTTTTAAATATGATTATTTTTTGCACAAAAGAAAGGTTTAGCTAACCTGTATTGACGCAGCGTCCCTCTCCCCTGGGTGTGGAGTGGTTGTGTCTGTCACTGGTGCTGTAATAATACTGTATATTCAAATCTCTGCCTGACCTGCCCTGCTCTGACACACCTGAGACACGTGAACGTGGTAATTTAGACTACGATGCATCCAAATTGGCACCCAGTTCCATATGGGCCCTGGTCAAAAGAAGTGCACTATAGAGGGTATAGGGTGCCATTTCAGACGCTGACTAGAGCACCAACAAGAGGAGTGTCAGTTTGTAGGCAAATAAGATGCACTCTTGGTTTAAAGCAGGTATGTGACAACTAGTTCAGCCAAGACCCTCTTAAAAACCTACAAATAATAATAAACTAAAGAAGAAACAACACATTTCACTCCAATTAACAAATGAACAGTTAGAAAGGTTTGGTTTTGAGAAACAGTAACAAAGGGACATCCTTTAGGTAACAAACTACTGTGATACAAAATGAACACTTGGGGGTATTTTATTGTAAGTATAGATTAAACAAGCTGATAAAAATCTAAATTGATTTACAATCAACGATTAAAGATAAACATCTTCAGTTTCTATCTGCTCTCGTTTGGCCTGATTAGAGATTAGACTCAGCTTCCCAACAGACCTGGGTTCAAATGCTAATTTACATATTTGACATGTTTTGAACTTTGCTCTAAAAGAGGGCTGTTCATTTCTGGTCCTGGAAGACAGAAACACGTCTGTTCCTCCTTTCTACCTGGTAGTTAATTGCACTCAACTGGTGTCCCAAGTCTGAAATAGTCCCTTATTAGAAGGTGATGATGAAAACCAGAAGTGTTTAGTTCTTCCAGGACCGACATTGAAAAGCCCTGATCTAGATGAAGGTGGGAGGAGGGTAAATTTGCTCCTAAACACTAATCTTGGCTCAGTTTATAATTTTTCCCCAAAAAGGTTAAGGTTAGGATTGGGGTAAGGCATGCTTCTCAGATTTCCCAATCTAAGTTTCTGTCTATGAAAATAATGAAGAGGTTCAAATAAATGTGAGACCTTGTGTCACCTCTTCCTCAGATACCTCTGATACAGGGCAGTTTCCCAGTCCTGTGGAGATAGGGGAGGGGCTGCACCAACCCACAAGCACAAGAGAAGAACATGGAAACACTGTCGATGACACAGTATACATAATCCTTTACGTTTCCAAACAGGAAGTGCATGATGATGAACGGGAGCAGGCACATTCTTCCGCTGAGTCCACTCTCCTCCTCCCCTTCATCCTCCTTTTCTCTCCATCTCTCCCTGCCCGGACTCCGGGTGCTTCAAGATGAGGAGGATGGAAAGGCTGCAGAACAGATCAACTATCACCAAGAGGATGTTGTATCCAGAAACAGGAACTCAGGGAGGTAAGTGTCAATAACAGGTTAACGCTGCTACATCTCTTTAGACCATTGTCACTGACCCCACCGTGTACCTCATGGATATGAACTTCTGGAAGACCACAGGGTGGACCTCCTCCAGGTAGTGCTCAAAACATATACAGCAGTAGAACAGGGGGCGGCTGCAGTAGACGACGGCATAAGGGAAGACGATGGTTTCAACCTAGTGTAGAAGGTCAGAGACGAGAAGTGGACAGTGGTTACAACCAGAAATCACAGGCAGATGACGAGCTCGGTGGCGACCATGTTTAAAATGAAGATCTCAGTGACAAAGAGTTGACAGTAGCGGTCAGCTACATGACGCATAAGAAGATGGGTATGCCGAGCACAAAGTAGACCATGCTGATGGATACTTAAACAGGATGATGGGTATGCCGAGCACAAAGTAGACCATGCTGATGGATACTTAAACAGGAAGGTTACTGGCACGGAAATCCCAGCGTTTTCAGAGGAATAGGAGGAGGCATTTCCACTTGGGTATTAATATCTTCAGAGGAAGGACTGGAGAGAATGAAAGATGACTTTAGTTTAGTTTCAGTATGCATGGCAGCTAAATGCTGAATACGTTTACATCAGGAAATCTAAGAAAACTAAATAAATCAAGAAAGGAAAGCAGATAGCTAATCAATGAAGTTCAGAAGTCATGGATGGATCATGGATCAGGGATGAAGATGGAGAGAGATAGCAAGTGAGAATTCTATACCATGATCTATTAGTGAGAATTCATATCACTGAAATTGTTTATTGGTGGAAGAAAATATCCCCCTTCCTTCTCTGTAGTATGAAGATAATTTAACCCTTGTGTGGTGTTCGGGTCTGTGGGACCAATTTTCAATGTTTGCTAAAATAAAAATGAGACAATTAATATTTTTGTTCAACCTGAGACTCATTGGCCTTGGCTCATTTTATGTGAAGAACATGTCAAATAACACATTTTCATTGAGGACACACTGTGAACCCTCCTACACATTTATATTACATATGTTGTCTTTGGGTCAACATATAGACCCGAGGGTATTAAAAGTGGAGAAAAGTATGTGTGTAGGTGAAAACTAGTGAAAATGAAAAAAAAGGTTTGCTGTGTGCCTTCACTCTGTCTTCCTCCTTCCTGGTTCTGCTGTTTCAACACCAAGAACATGTCTGTCTCCCTGCTTGTCTGCCTGTCTCACACTTTTCTCGCGCTCTTTACCCTTTGTAGGGTGTAAAACTACAAAATGTCTTGCGGGAACCTGCACAATGTTATTACAATAAATTATGTCGACACATTATATTGATATATTGTATAAAACAATCTGTATATTCCCTCACTCTACCCCAGCCAGGTGCAAATTGGGTGAGGGACAAAACAGTTAAATAACTTTGCATGTGTAATGAATTTGGCAAGAATTTTCTCAGCTCTGGGGGCCCTAGAAATAACTTTTGCAGAGAGGGAAGCAAGTGTGGAAGGAGGGTCTTCCACTTTGGAAGATGAAGAATTTTCAGAATATGAGAATCATGTCTCTTTCAATTCGGATTCTGACAGCGAGTTAGAACAAGAGGATGAGATTGACCCTCAACCAGCTCATCAGCAGCCTGCAGGAGGAGGAATATGGATGGTGAAATAGAATGGTCATCTTGCTCCAGGAAAGAGCCACCTCGCATGGCTGCCAACATGATAAGGATGCAACCAGGGCCATCGCGGATGGTGGTTAATCATGTGAGGACATAAAGTCTTCTTTTGAACTGTTCATCCCAGGCAACATCCAGAAACAAATTCTGGACCTCACTCATTTGGAGGGGCGACTGCAGGATGCTGGCCTTTAAGGCAGAGTTCCTCTGTCCAGTGGCTGTGTTCTTTTGCCCATCTTAATCTTTTATTTTTATTGGCCAGTCTAAAATATGGCTTTTTCTTTGCAACTCTGCCTAGAAGGCCAGCATCCCGAAGTCGCCTCTTCACTGTTGACGTTGAGATTGGTGTTTTACGGGTACTATTTAATGAAGCTGCCAGTTGAGGACTTGTGAGGCATCTGTTTCTCAAACTAGACACTTCTATGTACTTGTCGTTTTGCTCTGTTGTGCACCGGGGCCTCCCACTCCTCTTTCTATTCTGGTTAGGGCCAGTTTGCACTGTTCTATGAAGAGAGTAGTACACAGCGTTGTACCAGATCTTCAGTTTCTTGACAATTTCTTGCATGGAAGAGCCTTGATTTTGCAGAAGAAGAATAGACTGACGAGTTTCTGAAGAAAGTTAATTGTTTCCTGGCCAATTCAAAAATAAGGACATGTCTAAGTGACCATAACCTTTTGAACAATGGTATATACAGTGCCTTGCGAAAGTATTCGGCCCCCTTGAACTTTGCGACCTTTTGCCACATTTCAGGCTTCAAACATAAAGATATAAAACTGTCTTTTTTGTGAAGAATCAACAACAAGTGGGACACAATCATGAAGTGGAATGACATTTATTGGATATTTCAAACTTTTTAACAAATCAAAAACTGAAAAATTGGGCGTGCAAAATTATTCAGCCCCTTAAGTTAATACTTTGTAGCGCCACCTTTTGCTGCGATTACAGCTGTAAGTTTGGGGTATGTCTCTATCAGTTTTGCACATCGAGAGACTGAATTTTTTTCCCATTCCTCCTTGCAAAACAGCTCGAGCTCAGTGAGGTTGGATGGAGAGCATTTGTGAACAGCAGTTTTCAGTTCTTTCCACAGATTCTCGATTGGATTCAGGTCTGGACTTTGACTTGGCCATTCTAACAACTGGATATGTTTATTTTTGAACCATTCCATTGTAGATTTTGCTTTATGTTTTGGATAATTGTCTTGTTGGAAGACAAATCTCTGTCCCAGTCTCAGGTCTTTTGCAGACTCCATCAGGTTTTCTTCCAGAATGGTCCTGTATTTGGCTCCATCCATCTTCCCATCAATTTTAACCATCTTCCCTGTCCCTGCTGAAGAAAAGCAGGTCCAAACCATGATGCTGCCACCATCATGTTTGACAGTGGGGATGGTGTGTTCAGGGTGATGAGCTGTGTTGCTTTTACGCCAAACATAACGTTTTGCATTGTTGCCAAAAAGTTCAATTTTGGTTTCATCTGACCAGAGTACCTTCTTCCACATGTTTGGTGTGTCTCCCAGGTGGCTTGTGGCAAACTTTAAACAACACTTTTTATGGATATCTTTAAGAAATGGCTTTCTTCTTGCCACTCTTCCATAAAGGCCAGATTTGTGCAATATACGACTGATTGTTGTCCTATGGACAGAGTCTCCCACCCCAGCTGTAGATCTCTGCAGTTCATCCAGAGTGATCATGGGCCTCTTGGCTGCATCTCTGATCAGTCTTCTCCTTGTATGAGCTGAAAGTTTAGAGTGACGGCCAGGTCTTGGTAGATTTGCAGTGGTCTGATACTCCTTCCATTTCAATATTATCGCTTGCACAGTGCTCCTTGGGATGTTTAAAGCTTGGGAAATCTTTTTGTATCCAAATCCGGCTTTAAACATCTTCACAACAGTATCTCGGACCTGCCTGGTGTGTTCCTTGTTCTTCATGATGCTCTCTGCGCTTTTAACGGACCTCTGAGACTATCACAGTGCAGGTGCATTTATACGGAGACTTGATTACACACAGGTGGATTGTATTTATCATCATTAGTCATTTAGGTCAACATTGGATCATTCAGAGATCCTCACTGAACTTCTGGAGAGAGTTTGCTGCACTGAAAGTAAAGGGGCTGAATAATTTTGCACGCCCAATTTTTCAGTTTTTGATTGTTAAAAAAGGTTGAAATACCCAATAAATGTTGTTCCACTTCATGATTGTGTGCCACTTGTTGTTGATTCTTCACAAAAAAATACAGTTTTATATCTTTATGTTTGAAGCCTGAAATGTGGCAAAAGGTCGCAAAGTTCAAGGGGGCCGAATACTTTCGCAAGGCACTGTATACTAAAGTAGAGGTTTATTATTATTATTATTGCTAAAGGCAAAGCATAGGTGATTTTTGTTGTTGTTGCAAGAGATAGCACTTGTATATCCTAATAAAGAATCAGACATGTGCAGAAAGTAGTTTTGAATGCATTTTATTGAAGGGAAACAATAACAGCCTTGAACTTACTTGACAAAATAGTGATATATTCTTATATACTGTGCAATGAGGAATTCAACTATGAAATACTAGTATTCTCCCATTTATTGAACCATTGCCCCCACCCACAAGGTGTATAAACAACAACATTAAACCATAATAAAATAAGATAATAGATACAAAACAAAAACATGAAAAACATAAATCAATCAACTCTAATTAGCACATGTAGGACAGTATGCAAGTGTGTGTGCATGGACTTTGCAGATGTATTTCTCACATGTGCAGCACATAGTATTTGTTTTACAGTCCTTCTTTGGGGAGCAGAATTGGCATCTACTCCTCTTGCCTGCCCCAGCTGCAGCTTCAGGTGGATCAGGACAAGATTCAGCCCCCTGAACCCTGAACAGCTTTCACAAGCGCTGCAGAGGCTGCTGTGCGGGGGAGGCTCTCCCGTCTTTGAATGTGTGTGGTTACAAGTGCCTTTCCCAGCTGCTCCAGGAACACCCTCCTTTTGTTCTGCTCATCAGGCATCAAGATAGGGTTGTTCCCCATCTTCTTCATCAGATACATCCTCCTCTTCTAAATCATTGTTCTCTTGTTCCTCCTGGACATGTGAAAAAATTAGATATACAACCTGTTGGGCACTAAAACGTGTACTCATGGCTTCAGCAAAAAGAGACCAGGGGCGACTGTCATCTGCAGCACCTTTATAGCCTCTGACTGAATTCCCCATTAGTAAACAATGCTTTCCACAAATGTTTATTTTGGCAGACCTTTTACATTTTTTGAGATGCTGCTCATGCACAAAAAAGTTTTAGTTTTGTCTGAGTTCATTCAGTAGCACACATAATGTGTGTGTGTGTGTGTGTGTGTGTGTGTGTGTGTGTGTGTGTCTGTGTCTTTGTGGTTTTTGTGGTGTGTAAATTATTTTATATCTGCCGGGTCAAAAATGACCCTACGACAATCTTTGTACCCTGGTGGTGTACAGCTTTCATGGAAATATACACAAAGGTGATGTTTCACTTTCTCTAATTTTGGGGTCCCTCTAGGAAAAGTCATCAAATTTTAAGTTGATAAAAAAACCATCATTTTCTCAGGTGGTAAATATGGTGGTGGGTCATTTTTGACCCTTTAGACAACAGAAGGGAAACTTTTTGGGATAGGGGGCAGCATTTTCACTTTTGGATGAATAGCGCGCCCAGAGTGAACTGCCTCCTACTCTCTCCCAGATGCTAATATATGCATATTATTGTTAGTATTGGATAGAAAACACCCTGAAGTTTCTAAAACTGTTTGAATGATGTCTGTGAGTATAACATAACTCATATTGTGGTGAAAACCTGAGAAAAATCCAACCAGGAAGTGGGACATCTGAGGTTTGTAGTATTTCAAAGCTTGGCCTACTGAATACACATTGAGATATGGATATCGTTGCACTTCCTAGGGCTTCCACTAGATGTCAACCGTCTTTAGAAACTTGAAGTTGCATGTTAGTGCAGGTAGAGTCAGTACAGGTAGTCTGTGGGTGTATGTAGACAGACATTGATTATCTCTTCAGCAGTTTTATTTTTTGGAGAATGAAGCTGTCTTGGATCCTGTTGGTCTGAGACCTGATGCTCCTGTATCGCCTGCCAGACTGTAGTGGAGAGAATAGTCCTTACCTGGGGTGGCTGAACTCATTATATATGTCCTGAATGGCTGGGAGCTCGCCCCCAGTGATAGACTGGGCCGTCCGCACCACCCTTTGTGATCGAGAGCAGGGCATTTACCATTCGCTGTAATCAGAGGGCTCATATAAATACTATGCCTGCCAGACACTCTTGGCTAATAGTTGAGGAGAGACTGACTGTATCACTTCTTGTTTTTCTAAGAAACATTCAAGTGTTGGAAATTCGAATTGTTTACATAGTCAATCTACACAAGGCACTGAGACACAAACTTACCCCACCAGACATGCCACAATGGGTATTTTCACAGTCCCCAGGTCCAGAGTCATCGAAATGTACAGTATTATACGGAGCCAAGAGAGCATGGAACGCCCTTATATCTCATATAGTGAACGAGCAAACCTGGTTTAAAAACAACAAATTAAGCAACACCTCACAGTACAACCCTTTTCCCCCGTGTGACGTACTTGTGTAATTGTACTGACATGTATGTGCAATTGATAGATGCACACACACACACACACACGGCTCCGGCCGCTCCTGGTTGACTGGCGGCTCCGGCCGCTCCTGACTGACTGGCGGCTCCGGCGACTCCTGGCTGACTGGCGTCTTCGGCGGCTCCGGAGTGACGGGAGACTCTGGCAGATCAGGACAGATTGGAGACTCTGGCAGATCAGGACAGACGGGAGACTGGCATCTCCGGAGTGACGGGAGACTCTGGTAGCTCCAGAATGATGGAGACTCTGGCAGCTCCGGAGTGACGGGAGACTCTGGCAGCTCCGGAGTGATGGGAGACTCTGGCAGAGCTGGGCAGGAGGAAGGCTCTGGCAGTGCTGGACAGGCGGGAGCACCTGTATGGAGGAGACGGAGAGAAAGCCTGATGCGGGAGGCTGCCACCGGAGGGCTGGTGCGTGGAGGTGGCACCGGATAGACCGGACCGTGAAGGTGCACTGGAGCTCTTGAGCACCGAGCCTGCCCAACCTTACCTGGTTGAATGCTCCCCGTAGCCCGGCCAGTGCGGCGAGGTGGAATAGCCCGCACTGGGCTGTGCTGGCGAACCGGGGACACCATGCGTAAGGCTGGTGCGATGAACGCCGGCCCGAGGAGACGCACTGGAGATCAGATGCGCAGAGCCGGCTTCATGGCACCTGGCTCGATGCCCACTCTAGCCCGGGCCGATACGAGGAGCTGGGATGTACCGCACCGGGCTAAGCACGCGTACTGGGGACACTGTGTGCTCCACCGCATAACACGGTGCCTGACCAGTACGACGCCCTCTCTCTCCACAGTAAGCACGGAAAGTTGGCGCAGGTCTCCTACATGCCTTAGCCACACTCCCCGTGTGCCCTCCCCCAAGAAATTTTGGGGCTGCCTCTCGTGCTTCCTTCTGCGTCGCCGTGCTGACTTCATTCGCCGGTATCCCTCCTCACACTGCTCCAGAGAATCCCAGGCGGGCTCTGGCACTCTCCCTGGGTCGACCAACCACCTTTCCATCTCCTCCCTAGTAGTGACATAGTCCAGATCTCGCTCCCATGTCCAGGAGTCCTGATATCGCTGCCTCTCCTGCTGCTGCTGCTGCCCGTTACCACGCTGCTTGGTCCTTTGGTGGTGGGTGTTTCTGTAAGGGTTGTCGTCAGTGGAAGAAGGTGAGGACCAAGGTGCAGCGTGGTATAATGTTTATTTAAAGACATAAACTGAACACTGAAATACAAAACAATAAAGTGAACGAACGAAAACCGAAACAGTACCGTGTGGCCCAAACACTGACACGGAAACAAACACCCACAAACCAACAGTGAAACCCAGGCTACCTAAGTATGATTCTCAATCAGAGACAACTAACAACACCTGCCGCTGAACCATACTAGGCCGAACACAAAAACCAACATAGAAAAACAAACATAGACTGCCCACCCCAACTCACGCCCTGACCATACTAAAACAAAGAATAAAATAACAGAACTATGGTCAGAACGTGACAATCATATAGATTTTATAGGTTAAAATAAATGTCAATTCAGCCAGTTTTTGTCCAGTGGGTTACTCCTTCAGAGACAGTTACAATAACTAAAATACTATGTTGGCTGTCATGCAAACGACCAATACAAACATCAGGCAGGTCCCAATAATCATGGAAGCTAATGTTTTAATGCAATGGGTCCTGTTTGGGTTTGAATGTTTCATAGTGGTTAAACAATTAGCCAAGCCATGTGCATTCATCACTGAAGGGGGACACATATTTGTTGATATTGTGTCATCATAAGTGAGGGACAGACAAGGACCTGAACTGTTGAATCAGATTTGCTTTATTCCACACTTCTTTTTAAAACATACAGAAATACATTTCAATATACAACAGTTAGAGAAGCAACTGCTATCCAAGATGTAAAACAAGTTCAAAGATTATTTAGAAAGATAAAATAGTGGTATATACAGTAATTAGGGGTTTACAATGTGTCAAAACAAGCAAAATAGTCAGGAATAGCATATAACTGTGAGCATGAGGTTATAGTAAAATCTCACAATTTGTCTCCCTAATTTCACAGAGATTAACAGCTATACAACAACAATTGAAAGGCAATTTCACACACACATCAATCAACCCATTGACCCTTCTGTGCACACTGTTTAATTGAACCATAAACAACTTATTACAAATGTCAAAACCTCTAAATAGCATGAACAATATGATTAAAGGGAATGGAACAGAATGGTAACTTGATAAATTCAAGACAACCTTTCCCCTACAGTGTAGGTATCCTTCTATTTATCACCAGACGAAGGGCAGTTTTCCAAGCCCTGCGGATGGAGACGAGGGGCTGAGTAAAGCTAACCAACACACTGAAATTAAAAGTAAGAGGGGTCACAATTTAACTTAAGGAGATCAAAGAAGTTTAGTTTAGTTCAGCATCAAGGTCAGCAGGATGATCTGGATGGAAGGGAAGGCTCTCTTCTTCATCATTTTACCTCCCTCCTCTGTTTCACCCTCTCTCTCCTTCCCTCCATCCCCTGGACCAGTCCTGCTCATCATCGTCAGTAAGAAGACACTGCAGAACATGTCGATAAACAGAACCGGGGTGAAGATACCAGCATTGGATTTGATGTTGCTATGGGTAGCACCCTTTGACACAAGGAAGCAAAGTGTCAGCAACCATGCCATGATCACACATGCCACCCTGTGCCTTAGGAGTCTGTACTTGAGGAAGACTACAGGCTGGACAACAGCCAGGTAATGCTCCCCACAGATGCATCACTGGAAAACTGAAACCTTATGGGATCAGGTGGAGTTTGGTTCCTTCATTGCTGCATGTCCTCTGTTACTTTAGTCTCTGAATAACAGGAAGAGCTGCATTGTAAGATAAAGAGGGAGAGAGAAAAACAAAAGGAGAGATAATTAGTGGATCTGAAGAAGTAGAACAATTAGAAAAATAAGTTTAATCATCACAGAAATAGAGGTGAAATACTCAGAGATAGACAATGTTATTGTTACGAACTGATAGAAGTTACTGGGGGATTTCAAGAAAAGGTAAGACAAAGAGTTTTCACTGTACCTGCTGTGGATTCATCTTATCGGAGAAGAATGAGTGTGTATACCTCTGTCCAGGGGTTAGGGTTTGGCTTCTACAGTATGCTATGAAGATCACTCCAAACAACATTATACTTATCTAGACTAGATCATAGTTGACTGATGTATTGACTTGGTATTGACGTGCATCTGCCATTAAAATAGCCACAATTAAAGGGATAGTTCATGATGTTCTTTTGCTAGTTCCCGGGAGTGACATGAACTCATGGATAACATTTTTATATATCTGAGTCCAATATGAAGGAATTTAGAGCTAGTTCGGCAATCCAATGCTAACTTGCTAAACAAAAATATGGGAAGTCATAAAAATGGTATCCACGAGTTCATCTGACTCTCGGGAAGTAGATAAAGAGCCTCATTACCACAGTCCTGAACTATCTATTTAACATCAGGGTGGTTCATGTTTTTACCAGTCTGGATGGAACATAATGTCTTTCTAGGAGTGTGACTGTCTGGGTTAGGATGTTGAGCAACGATGACAGTATTAGCCAAGTCTCATGCACTTTCAGTCCCCATACAATTGAAAAACATTTTGTAATCTTTGTGACAGACAAGGAACCTAAATTCAATAGAAAACATACCATGATGAACAAAACAATCACGACTTAACGCTGATGCTAAATGATTGGGCCTAATTAAAAACCTACCCACCCAATCCTAAAATAAATGTTATAATTCATCAAACGAACCACATTCAATATAAATGCTAAATGAATTGTCCTAATCCCCCATCTAGCCATCCCTTCCTAATACTAATTGTATAAACCCAACATTCACTTTAAATGCTAAACAATATGAAGCTATAGTTAACAACAACTCTAATGGTGACGTACAGTATCTCACAAAATGATATTGTTACATGCCACCAGATAAAATAAACAAAAACAAAAAAGTACAATGTATTATGCGCCTATGCCTTGTCTACAGTATGTATGTTTAACCTACAGTTGCAGGCACAAAGAAGTTAGGGTGCGCCTCGGTGTTGCTAGAAGAATTGTAGTTAAATGTGTATTTAACACAACGCTCCACCATCATTTAGCCATTTAGTTTGTCACAAAAACCTGTACTTTTAGTGCCCACAACTGTCAGTCTAACGTGTCTCTGTCCCTCTTGGACATGGCAGCCTTCCCTCTCTGTAGAGGTGCATCAGGGGTGAGACCATGACACTGAAGATGTTAATGATTATTAACAAGGGGAAGACATTGCAGAAGTAAACAAGACTAGATAACAGAGCGGTCCAACCAACAACCACCAGGATGGAGCTCGCCAAGATAATCACCAGGTTGGTTAAGATGATCCCAAAAGCTCTCATCTTATGTGGGTCTGTCGTTCCCTGTTTCTTCTCTCCCCCTCTGCCCCCCTCTACCTCTCCTGGACCAGGCTGCTTCAGCACACGCAGGATGAAGAAGCAGCAGAGAGAAATGACGGCCAACCCAAGGCAATAGACACTACTGATTACATAACTTCCAGCTTCATCATGACCCATTGAAGTGATAGGAGAACATGCAAATGCAAGAGAAAACAGCCAGACCAGGGTTGAACACGCCAGCCTGTACCTCCGGAGCCTGTATTTGAGGAAAGCCACAGGTTGGGCCACCGCCAGGTAGCGCTCCACACAGATGCAGCTCTGGAGCAGGGGCCTGCAGGTCCAGACGAGGTAAAACAGTACATTAATATTATTCCGTAACATGACGTCCTTGCTGAGTAAGTAGGTGGTCACCTCAAGGAGACACTCGACACAGAACACCAGTTCCACTACAAACAGGTTAATAGGGAAGATCTGGGTTGGTTTGACACCTCCAGTGAGACTTCCACTCAGAGAGAGCCAGAGGCACCAGACCAGAGCTGGCGTCCCCAGTAGGAAGCATAGGGCATGGACAGCATGGCCAAGCACTGGCGCAACATAGCCCTGGTCCAAGCAAACATCCCATCTGTCAAAGTAAGTGTGATTTCCTGAAGAGGCATTCATCCTTTTGTAACAAGAGATATGAGAGAGAGGAGATCACACGATTTATGACTTATTGATTCAATATATTGTTGGCCCCCAAAAAATATTGATGCAAACATACATAAAAAATATTTTGATACATGTAAGTCTCCTCTTATGTCAGTCTAGACATTGTGAATTATCTCAGAAAGTCTGAATGAAAACATGAAGAGGAGATGTAAAACATTTAGGCTGAGAAAACATACTCAATAAGGTTAAAATGCAAAATAACCTACCTTAGTTGTTTTGGTAACTCAGAACTTGCTTTGTGATATTTGTACTTCTCTCTCCAGGAGAACTCTGAGACCAACCCGATGGTACAACACCTAAATGTATGAGTGATTTTAGCCAAAGCTCTCTGTCCTGTGTTCCTCCTAACAAGTCACGTGTTCTGTTATTTACATAAAAACATTGATGGGAGTTGATGTATTGACCACCATTGTATAACTCGTTTACTGCAAGTCATTTTTATTTGACTAGAAATCCTATCAAAGCGTGTCATTAACAAAACAAAGAAATGCATATGCTGCACACACACACACGCACACACACACACACACACACACACACACACACACACACCTGCTCAGGGATTTGCATTCTGGCATTGTAGGAAATATAAGCATCATCACTCATATCAATTAGCACCTGTCTGTCCCAGCCACAGGTTAACCCAGCCACCTGCAAGGCCTGACTCTTTCACCTTACACAATCAAGTCATATGGGCTCCAGACATACACAGTATTAGTCTGTTGTTTTGATTCAGGATCTCTCTCTAATTGCATCGTGTAAACAGCATAGGTCAGCATTCCCCAATAGGTGGCCCAAGGCCCATGTTCTTTATTTGTAAATATATTACGATTATCCCACATATTCCCAATTACAAATAGAGAGACATATTTGATCCTATCCCAATCTAATCAAGATTTGAAATGACTGGGTACAATTTTCTTTAGACGTCTTTCTCAAAATCCACATTAAAATATTTGACATAGTTGCACGCTATGGATCGCTACATGTTAGCTGTCCTCAAAAGATAACCTGACCAGCTGGCCACATTATTATTTCCTATAAAAAAATTCTGCATCAGCAAATTAGAAATGTTGATGTAGTTGAACGTGATAGAACACTTGTTCATGAAAGTGTCCTTATTAACATTAGTCAAACCTCACCATCTAACAATGAAAAGTTACTAAAACACAAATCAAATCAAATCAAATTTTATTTGTCACATGCACATGGTTAGCAGATGCTAATGCGAGTGTAGCGAAATGCTTGTGCTTCTAGTTCCGACAATGCAGTAATCAACAAGTAATCTAACTAACAATTCCAAAACTACTGTCTTATACACAGTGTAAGGGGATAAAGAATATGTACATAAGGATATATGAATGAGTGATGGTACAGAGCAGCATAGGCAAGATACAGTAGATGGTATCGAGTACAGTATATACATATGAGATGAGTATGTAAACAAAGTGGCATAGTTAAAGTGGCTAGTGATACATGTATTACATAAGGATGCAGTCGATGATATAGAGCACAGTATATACGTATGCATATGAGATGAATAATGTAGGGTAAGTAACATTATATAAGGTAGCATTGTTTAAAGTGGCTAGTGATATATTTACATCATTTCCCATCAATTCCCATTATTAAAGTGGCTGGAGTTGAGTCAGTGTCAGTGTCAGTGTGTTGGCAGCAGCCACTCAATGTTAGTGGTGGCTGTTTAACAGTCTGATGGCCTTGAGATAGAAGCTGTTTTTCAGTCTCTCGGTCCCAGCTTTGATGCACCTGTACTGACCTCGCCTTCTGGATGATAGCGGGGTGAACAGGCAGTGGCTCGGGTGGTTGATGTCCTTGATGATCTTTATGGCCTTCCTGTAACATCGGGTGGTGTAGGTGTCCTGGAGGGCAGGTCGTTTGCCCCCGGTGATGCATTGTGCAGACCTCACTACCCTCTGGAGAGCCTTACGGTTGTGGGAGGAGCAGTTGCCGTACCAGGCGGTGATACAGCCCGCCAGGATGCTCTCGATTGTGCATCTGTACAAGTTTGTGAGTGCTTTTGGTGACGAGCCGAATAACTTCAGCCTCCTGAGGTTGAAGAGGCGCTGCTGCGCCTTCTTCACAATGCTGTCTGTGTGAGTGGACCAATTCAGTTTGTCTGTGATGTGTATGCCGAGGAACTTAAAACTTGCTACCCTCTCCACTACTGTTCCATCGATGTGGATAGGGGGGTGTTCCCTCTGCTGTTTCCTGAAGTCCACAATCATCTCCTTAGTTTTGTTGACGTTGAGTGTGAGGTTATTTTCCTGACACCACACTCCGAGGGCCCTCACCTCCTCCCTGTAGGCCGTCTCGTCGTTGTTGGTAATCAAGCCTACCACTGTTGTGTCGTCCGCAAACTTGATGATTGAGTTGGAGGCGTGCGTGGCCACGCAGTCGTGGGTGAACAGGGAGTACAGGAGAGGGCTCAGAACGCACCCTTGTGGGGCCCCAGTGTTGAGGATCAGTGGGGTGGAGATGTTGTTGCCTACCCTCACCACCTGGGGGCGGCCCGTCAGGAAGTCCAGTACCCAGTTGCACAGGGCGGGGCCGAGACCCAGGGTCTCGAGCTTGATGACGAGCTTGGAGGGTACTATGGTGTTGAATGCCGAGCTGTAGTCGATGAACAGCATTCTCACGTAGGTATTCCTCTTGTCCAGATGGGTTAGGGCAGTGTGCAGTGTGGTTGAGATTGCATCGTCTGTGGACCTATTTGGGCGGTGAGCAAATTGGAGTGGGTCTAGGGTGTCAGGTAGGGTGGAGGTGATATGGTCCTTGACTAGTCTCTCAAAGCACTTCATGATGACGGAAGTGAGTGCTACGGGCGGTAGTCGTTTAGCTCAGTTACCTTAGCTTTCTTGGGAACAGGAACAATGGTGGCCCTCTTGAAGCATGTGGGAACAGCAGACTGGTATAGGGATTGATTGAATATGTCCGTAAACACACCGGCCAGCTGGTCTGCGCATGCTCTGAGGGCGCGGCTGGGGATGCCGTCTGGGCCTGCAGCCTTGCGAGGGTTAACACGTTTAAATGTCTTACTCACCTCGGCTGCAGTGAAGGAGAGTCCGCATGTTTTCGTTGCAGGCCGTGTCAGTGGCACTGTGTTGTCCTCAAAGCGGGCAAAAAAGTTATTTAGTCTGCCTGGGAGCAAGACATCCTGGTCCGTGACTGGGCTGGATTTCTTCTTGTAGTCCGTAATTGACTGTAGACCCTGCCACATGCCTCTTGTGTCTGAGCCGTTGAATTGAGATTCTACTTTGTCTCTGTACTGACGCTTAGCTTGTTTGATAGCCTTGCGGAGGGAATAGCTGCACTGTTTGTGTTCGGTCATGTTACCAGTCACCTTGCCCTGATTAAAAGCAGTGGTTCGCGCTTTCAGTTTCACGCGAATGCTGCCATCAATCCACGGTTTCTGGTTAGGGAATGCAACAGTTCAACTGGACAAAGGGTTGACAGATGGGACGGTGTAGTCTTTATAAAATAAAGGTTACATCTTCATCTTCCTCCTTGACGTTGTGGTGGTTCATTTCTGTGTTATCAAATGAGGAGAGACAAACTTATCACACAAGTCAGAGTCATAATTGAACTGAATCTTTATTAACCCTCCCGTGGTCCTGGTACTGTGTCTAGTCCCCGCGTCCTCCGGGTCACCCTGTCCCGTCCTGGCTAAAGGCCCAATGTGCGCAAGTGTGACAGTAGGCGTGTGAACAGCCTTTGCAGATGTATTTCTTACACCTGCAGCACACCGTGTGTGTCTTGGAGTCCTTCTTGGGTGGGCAGAGCTGACACCTCTTCCTCTTACTTGCCCCGGTGGTGGCCGGGGCAACGAGCGGGCAGCGGCCGTGCCAGCGGCGGGGCCCTGGAGCTGTTGATCAGGAGGCGCCGCCTAGCACTCTGTAGGACTTTGACAAGGGCTGATGCAACGGTGCGGGGCAGATGCTGCCTTCTTTGGATCAGCGGCTTTCACGAGTGCCTTTCCCAGCTGCTCGAGGAACACCCTGCGCTTGTTCCGCTTGCCAGGCATCCAGTCAGGCTTGATCTCTCGCCATATGACAAAGGCGTTGTAGGAGGACATGTCGAGGATGTTGTGGAAGACGACCCCCGGGGCCAGCGGGCAGTCATCCGTCTGCAGCTGTAGGTGCCCACCACCTTGTATAGGTTGTCCACGCCGCCCTTGTTGCAGTTGTAGTCTAGGATGACGGCTTCTTGTCGCGACGATCGCTGATGTGGCCCTCTGTGTGCAGCGTGCTCAAGAGTAGCACGTTCTTGTTTCTCTTTGCCAGGTAGGACACCAGAGTGGCGGTGGGCGTGAAGGCGAACCTGGAGGACAGGACCTGTCTGCCCCTGGACTCGAGCAGCGCGGGCGGGAGCTCGGCCTTGTTCTTTCTCACCGTGCCCACCATGGTGAGGTTCCTCTCGAGGCCGCTGGCCCAGGTTTAGGAGGTGAAGAAGTTGTCGCAGGTGACGTTGCGACCGCTCAGGCCCGTTGTCAGATCGAGGACGACGCGCATCCCCTGGTTCTTCTCGGGGCCTCCGCCATGCCGCCTTGCCGGTGTACACTTGCATCTTCCAAGCATAGCTGGACTTGGCGTCGCAGGCCACCCACGACTTGATGCCGTATTTGGCCGGCTTGCTGGGGATGTACTGACGGAAAGGACAGCGGCCTTTTTGGAAAGGGGACAAGACATTAGTGTGGTTACCGTGTGCAACGGGGTAGACAAAAGGGCCAACCGTTGTGTCACACACGCTCTGTATAGACATGTAAGCACACGCGTTTACGCGCACAAGCGCAAGCACAGTACCTCTGAACGGGACCAGTTGCTCGTCCACCGTCACGTCGGCCCCGGGTTTGTAGAGGGCCGGCAGCCGCACCTCCCACAGGTCCCAGACCTCCCGTATGGCTGCAGTTTGTCCGTGGCGAGTCTGGCGGGTCTCGACTGGCGGTTTCGAATCGCAGCAGCCTCGAGTACCTGTGAAAGACCTTGAGCGACATGCTGGCTCGGAACACGGTCCTGCCGCTCTCGGCGTCCCACAGGCTTGCCGCGGCCTCGCCCGGGACCTGTAGACGCCCGCTAGGATCAGCAGCCCTAGGTAGGCGCGCAGGTCCGTGGCGTCCATGGGTCGCCAGCCGTCGCCGTATTTTCTGGCCCCGTGCAGGTTCGTCATTTCCACAATTATCCTTTCTATCGCCGGTGTGACAAACAGGTGGAAGGCGGACGCGATGTCGCGGGCCTGTGTCGCGGCATAGGCCGTGGGGCCCGGAGTCTGGTCCGGCCCGGCGTGGCAGATCGCCAGGGGCCCGCGGTGGTAAAGACACAGGCCACGGGGACCACTCGATTGGTTTGCCGTTCTTCGACAGCAACGGCGGCTCCCGTCGGTCCGGGGCCGAGGAGAGCTCTTCCTCGTCGCGGTCCTCGCGCTCGTCCTCGGGCGGCTCATCCTCGGGCTGCTCTTCCTCGGGCTGCTCTTCCTCAGAAGAGGGAGAAGAGGCATCGTCGACCTCGCGGCGCTCGGGGTTGTATTCCTCTCCGTCTTCGTCTTCCGAAACCTCTTCCTCTTCCTCCTCCTGGCAATCCGAGTAGTCTTCTTGGTCCACGCTGGACAAGATCTGTTCTAGAACCTGCGCGGCCGTGGTTTAGAAACGTGCGGCCATGGCCGATTGGTGGAGCGAGCAGGTCCGCTGAGAATAGGGAAGAGCGCACTTGGCACGGGTGGGGCGCCGGTCACTTTGTGGGGGTGTGTGTGTGTGTGTGTGTGTGTGTGCGGGTTGGTGTGGGTGGGCGCCGATGACAATATTAGTACATGGTTTCTCTACGTAGGGCCGGCCGGATGGTTTACGCGGGATACCGAGACCCGAAAATGCTCGAGGCTCATTGCGCGCACCTGTGTAGCCCTGTGCAGTCGACCCAAACCCCAGCCGAGCAACAAGAACACTCGCTGCTCTCTAGCACACAGCGGAGCACGTCCGGACCTGTGCAGCGGCTGGCTGGGTCGACTCTGAATCGCAGAGCGCAACTGCAACACTCGGCTGCTCTCTAGCACACAGCGGAGCACGTCCGGACCTGTGCAGCGGACGGCTGGTTTCTGACTCGCAGAGCGCAACAAGAACACTCGCCACACTTGCAGACACTCTAGTACGCTCCACGGCACACGCCTCGCCAGTGGCTGACAGGGTCGCTCGGACTCGCAGAGCACAGAGCGCAGAGGCCCAGCCCTGGAAACACAGGGCCTGTGTCGCAGAGCGTAACTGCAACACTCGGCTGCTCTCTAGCACACAGCGGAGCACGTCCGGACCTGTGCAGCGGCTGGCTGGGTCGCTCTGACTCACGAGAGCAGAGCGCAACTGCAACACTCGGCTGCTCTCTAGCACACAGCGGAGCACGTCCGGACCTGTGCAGCGGCTGGCTGGGTCGCTCTGACCTACGAGAGCAGAGCGCAACTGCAACACTCGGCTGCTCTCTAGCACACAGCGGAGCACGTCCGGACCTGTGCAGCGACTGGCTGGGTCGCTCTGACCCACGAGCACAGAGCCCAGAGCCCAGAGCGCAGAGCCCAGAGCCCAGAGCGCAGAGCGGTGAGCCCATAGCACAGCCTCGCCACACTCGCAGATACTCTACTACGCTCTACGGCACACGCCTCGCCAGTGGCTGGCAGGGTCGCTCTGACCCGAGAGCGCAGAGCGGCGAGGACAGAGCACAGGCGCAGATAGGGGAGCCGGGCACAACCTCGCCACACTCGCCACACTCGCAGACACTCTACTACGCTCAGAGGCACACGGTTTCGCCAGTGGCTGGCACGGTTCTGACCCGCCAGCGCAGAGGAAGCCCTGGAAACACAGGGCCTTGGTCGCTCTGACCCATGGCGCAGAGCGCAGAAAGGGGAGCCCTCCACACACAGGACCTGGGTCACACTGACCCCAGGACCACGGGAGGGTTAACGAGAGCTGTGCAATAGCGATTGCTGGTCAACGAACCTCCTTCAGATGATTAGTTGAGAGCCCTCAACAAAGGCTCCTAAAATCTTTTATAGCAAAGATCCACCCCCTAGTCCACATAACAGACCACAGATGTTTGGACTGTTTGTTAAATGAGAAAGGAGTATCCCACAGCCAGATAGCATTTGCTATAAATTCTGTTCTTATCGTTCAGTTTGTCCATTAAGACGAGGCTCCGATCTAGTTCCTGGTACTTCATAGCACAAAAACAGCAACTCATTCTATGACATAAATCAAATTGTCAACTCCAGATACTCCCATCTCAATAAAACCCCTTCTTGTCCCCACTCCTGGACAAGCTCACTGAGGAGAGTGAGCCTCTAGGTCACACACTATCCCAGGATAATTACAACATCAGAGATGACATACAATGGTTCCAGACACTAAGCCACACATATGTTCTCAAACCTCATCACCCCCAAGGCCAAAGGAGGGAGTGATAGGCGCAGAGACTTTGTGGAAACAAGTCATTTGTTCCCAATTAATCACACCATCCCTTCATCTGGTTTAGAATAGGTAAAGACACATGGTTTAGAATAGGTAAAGACACATGGTTTAGAATAGGTAAAGACACATGCACATGGTTTAGAATAGGTAAAGACACATGGTTTAGAATAGGTAAAGACACATGGTTTAGAATAGGTAAAGACACATGGTTTAGAATAGGTAAAGACACATGGTTTAGAATAGGTAAAGACACATGGTTTAGAATAGGTAAAGACACATTCACATGGTTTAGAATAGGTAAAGACACATGCACATGGTTTAGAATAGGTAAAGACACATGGTTTAGAATAGGTAAAGACACATGGTTTAGAATAGGTAAAGACACATTCACATGGTTTAGAATAGGTAAAGACACATTCACATGGTTTAGAATAGGTAAAGACACATTCACATGGTTTAGAATAGGTAAAGACACATGGTTTAGAATAGGTAAAGACACATTCACATGGTTTAGAATAGGTAAAGACACATTCACATGGTTTAGAATAGGTAAAGACACATTCACATGGTTTAGAATAGGTAAAGACACATGGTTTAGAATAGGTAAAGACACATGGTTTAGAATAGGTAAAGACACATGGTTTAGAATAGGTAAAGACACATGGTTTAGAATAGGTAAAGACACATGGTTTAGAATAGGTAAAGACACATGGTTTAGAATAGGTAAAGACACATTCACATGGTTTAGAATAGGTAAAGACACATGGTTTAGAATAGGTAAAGACACATGGTTTAGAATAGGTAAAGACACATGGTTTAGAATAGGTAAAGACACATGGTTTAGAATAGGTAAAGACACATGGTTTAGAATAGGTAAAGACACATGGTTTAGAATAGGTAAAGACACATGGTTTAGAATAGGTAAAGACACATGGTTTAGGATAGGTAAAGACACATGGTTTAGGATAGGTAAAGACACATGGTTTAGAATAGGTAAAGACACATGGTTTAGAATAGGTAAAGACACATGGTTTAGAATAGGTAAAGACACATGGTTTAGAATAGGTAAAGACACATGGTTTAGAATAGGTAAAGACACATGGTTTAGAATAGGTAAAGACACATGGTTTAGAATAGGTAAAGACACATGGTTTAGAATAGGTAAAGACACATGGTTTAGAATAGGTAAAGACACATGGTTTAGAATAGGTAAAGACACATGGTTTAGAATAGGTAAAGACACATGGTTTAGAATAGGTAAAGACACATGGTTTAGAATAGGTAAAGACACATGGTTTAGAATAGGTAAAGACACATGGTTTAGAATAGGTAAAGACACATGGTTTAGAATAGGTAAAGACACATGGTTTAGAATAGGTAAAGACACATGGTTTAGAATAGGTAAAGACACATGGTTTAGAATAGGTAAAGACACATGGTTTAGAATAGGTAAAGACACATGGTTTAGAATAGGTAAAGACACATGGTTTAGAATAGGTAAAGACACATGGTTTAGAATAGGTAAAGACACATGGTTTAGAATAGGTAAAGACACATGGTTTAGAATAGGTAAAGACACATGGTTTAGAATAGGTAAAGACACATGGTTTAGAATAGGTAAAGACACATGGTTTAGAATAGGTAAAGACACATTCACATGGTTTAGAATAGGTAAAGACACATTCACATGGTTTAGAATAGGTAAAGACACATTCACATGGTTTAGAATAGGTAAAGACAAATGGTTTAGAATAGGTAAAGACACATGGTTTAGAATAGGTAAAGACACATGGTTTAGAATAGGTAAAGACACATGGTTTAGAATAGGTAAAGACACATGGTTTAGAATAGGTAAAGACACATTCACATGGTTTAGAATAGGTAAAGACACATTCACATGGTTTAGAATAGGTAAAGACACATTCACATGGTTTAGAATAGGTAAAGACACATTCACATGGTTTAGAATAGGTAAAGACACATGGTTTAGAATAGGTAAAGACACATGGTTTAGAATAGGTAAAGACACATGGTTTAGAATAGGTAAAGACACATGGTTTAGAATAGGTAAAGACACATGGTTTAGAATAGGTAAAGACACATTCACATGGTTTAGAATAGGTAAAACACATTCACATGGTTTAGAATAGGTAAAGACACATTCACATGGTTTAGAATAGGTAAAGACACATTCACATGGTTTAGAATAGGTAAAGACACATTCACATGGTTTAGAATAGGTAAAGACACATTCACATGGTTTAGAATAGGTAAAGACACATTCACATGGTTTAGAATAGGTAAAGACACATGGTTTAGAATAGGTAAAGACACATGGTTTAGAATAGGTAAAGACACATGGTTTAGAATAGGTAAAGACACATGGTTTAGAATAGGTAAAGACACATGGTTTAGAATAGGTAAAGACACATGGTTTAGAATAGGTAAAGACACATGGTTTAGAATAGGTAAAGACACATTCACATGGTTTAGAATAGGTAAAGACACATGGTTTAGAATAGGTAAAGACACATTCACATGGTTTAGAATAGGTAAAGACACATGGTTTAGAATAGGTAAAGACACATGGTTTAGAATAGGTAAAGACACATGGTTTAGAATAGGTAAAGACACATGGTTTAGAATAGGTAAAGACACATGGTTTAGAATAGGTAAAGACACATGGTTTAGAATAGGTAAAGACACATGGTTTAGAATAGGTAAAGACACATGGTTTAGAATAGGTAAAGACACATGGTTTAGAATAGGTAAAGACACATTCACATGGTTTAGAATAGGTAAAGACACATGGTTTAGAATAGGTAAAGACACATTCACATGGTTTAGAATAGGTAAAGACACATTCACATGGTTTAGAATAGGTAAAGACACATCCACATGGTTTAGAATAGGTAAAGACACATTCACATGGTTTAGAATAGGTAAAGACACATTCACATGGTTTAGAATAGGTAAAGACACATGGTTTAGAATAGGTAAAGACACATGGTTTAGAATAGGTAAAGACACATGGTTTAGAATAGGTAAAGACAAATGGTTTAGAATAGGTAAAGACACATGGTTTAGAATAGGTAAAGACACATGGTTTAGAATAGGTAAAGACACATGGTTTAGAATAGGTAAAGACACATTCACATGGTTTAGAATAGGTAAAGACACATTCACATGGTTTAGAATAGGTAAAGACACATTCACATGGTTTAGAATAGGTAAAGACACATTCACATGGTTTAGAATAGGTAAAGACACATTCACATGGTTTAGAATAGGTAAAGACACATTCACATGGTTTAGAATAGGTAAAGACACATGGTTTAGAATAGGTAAAGACACATGGTTTAGAATAGGTAAAGACACATGGTTTAGAATAGGTAAAGACACATGGTTTAGAATAGGTAAAGACACATGGTTTAGAATAGGTAAAGACACATGGTTTAGAATAGGTAAAGACACATGGTTTAGAATAGGTAAAGACACATTCACATGGTTTAGAATAGGTAAAGACACATGGTTTAGAATAGGTAAAGACACATGGTTTAGAATAGGTAAAGACACATTCACATGGTTTAGAATAGGTAAAGACACATGGTTTAGAATAGGTAAAGACACATGGTTTAGAATAGGTAAAGACACATGGTTTAGAATAGGTAAAGACACATGGTTTAGAATAGGTAAAGACACATGGTTTAGAATAGGTAAAGACACATGGTTTAGAATAGGTAAAGACACATGGTTTAGAATAGGTAAAGACACATGGTTTAGAATAGGTAAAGACACATGGTTTAGAATAGGTAAAGACACATTCACATGGTTTAGAATAGGTAAAGACACATGGTTTAGAATAGGTAAAGACACATTCACATGGTTTAGAATAGGTAAAGACACATTCACATGGTTTAGAATAGGTAAAGACACATCCACATGGTTTAGAATAGGTAAAGACACATTCACATGGTTTAGAATAGGTAAAGACACATTCACATGGTTTAGAATAGGTAAAGACACATGGTTTAGAATAGGTAAAGACACATGGTTTAGAATAGGTAAAGACACATGGTTTAGAATAGGTAAAGACACATGGTTTAGAATAGGTAAAGACACATGGTTTAGAATAGGTAAAGACACATGGTTTAGAATAGGTAAAGACACATGGTTTAGAATAGGTAAAGACACATGGTTTAGAATAGGTAAAGACACATTCACATGGTTTTGAATAGGTAAAGACACATGGTTTAGAATAGGTAAAGACACATTCACATGGTTTAGAATAGGTAAAGACACATGCACATGGTTTAGAATAGGTAAAGACACATTCACATGGTTTAGAATAGGTAAAGACACATGGTTTTGAATAGGTAAAGACACATTCACATGGTTTTGAATAGGTAAAGACACATGGTTTAGAATAGGTAAAGACACATGGTTTAGAATAGGTAAAGACACATGGTTTAGAATAGGTAAAGACACATTCACATGGTTTTGAATAGGTAAAGACACATGGTTTAGAATAGGTAAAGACACATTCACATGGTTTAGAATAGGTAAAGACACATGGTTTAGAATAGGTAAAGACACATTCACATGGTTTAGAATAGGTAAAGACACATGGTTTAGAATAGGTAAAGACACATTCACATGGTTTAGAATAGGTAAAGACACATGGTTTAGAATAGGTAAAGACACATGGTTTAGAATAGGTAAAGACACATTCATGGTTTAGAATAGGTAAAGACACATTCATGGTTTAGAATAGGTAAAGACACATTCACATGGTTTAGAATAGGTAAAGACACATGGTTTAGAATAGGTAAAGACACATGGTTTAGAATAGGTAAAGACACATTCACATGGTTTAGAATAGGTAAAGACACATTCACATGGTTTAGAATAGGTAAAGACACATTCACATGGTTTAGAATAGGTAAAGACACATGGTTTAGAATAGGTAAAGACACATTCACATGGTTTAGAATAGGTAAAGACACATTCACATGGTTTAGAATAGGTAAAGACACATGGTTTAGAATAGGTAAAGACACATTCACATGGTTTTGAATAGGTAAAGACACATGGTTTAGAATAGGTAAAGACACATTCACGTGGTTTAGAATAGGTAAAGACACATTCACATGGTTTAGAATAGGTAAAGACACATTCACATGGTTTAGAATAGGTAAAGACACATGGTTTAGAATAGGTAAAGACACATTCACATGGTTTAGAATAGGTAAAGACACATTCACATGGTTTAGAATAGGTAAAGACACATTCACATGGTTTAGAATAGGTAAAGACACATGGTTTAGAATAGGTAAAGACACATGGTTTAGAATAGGTAAAGACACATGGTTTAGAATAGGTAAAGACACATTCACATGGTTTAGAATAGGTAAAGACACATTCACATGGTTTAGAATAGGTAAAGACACATTCACATGGTTTAGAATAGGTAAAGACACATTCACATGGTTTAGAATAGGTAAAGACACATTCACATGGTTTAGAATAGGTAAAGACACATTCACATGGTTTAGAATAGGTAAAGACACATGGTTTAGAATAGGTAAAGACACATTCACATGGTTTAGAATAGGTAAAGACACATGGTTTAGAATAGGTAAAGACACATGGTTTAGAATAGGTAAAGACACATGGTTTAGAATAGGTAAAGACACATGGTTTAGAATAGGTAAAGACACATGGTTTAGAATAGGTAAAGACACATGGTTTAGAATAGGTAAAGACACATGGTTTAGAATAGGTAAAGACACATGGTTTAGAATAGGTAAAGACACATGGTTTAGAATAGGTAAAGACACATGGTTTAGAATAGGTAAAGACACATGGTTTAGAATAGGTAAAGAGACATGGTTTAGAATAGGTAAAGACACATGGTTTAGAATAGGTAAAGACACATGGTTTAGAATAGGTAAAGACACATGGTTTAGAATAGGTAAAGACACATGGTTTAGAATAGGTAAAGACACATTCACATGGTTTAGAATAGGTAAAGACACATTCACATGGTTTAGAATAGGTAAAGACACATTCACATGGTTTAGAATAGGTAAAGACACATTGTTTAGAATAGGTAAAGACACATGGTTTAGAATAGGTAAAGACACATGGTTTAGAATAGGTAAAGACACATGGTTTAGAATAGGTAAAGACAAATGGTTTAGAATAGGTAAAGACACATGGTTTAGAATAGGTAAAGACACATGGTTTAGAATAGGTAAAGACACATGGTTTAGAATAGGTAAAGACACATTCACATGGTTTAGAATAGGTAAAGACACATTCACATGGTTTAGAATAGGTAAAGACACATGGTTTAGAATAGGTAAAGACACATTCACATGGTTTAGAATAGGTAAAGACACATTCACATGGTTTAGAATAGGTAAAGACACATGGTTTAGAATAGGTAAAGACACATTCACATGGTTTAGAATAGGTAAAGACACATTCACATGGTTTAGAATAGGTAAAGACACATTCACATGGTTTAGAATAGGTAAAGACACATGGTTTAGAATAGGTAAAGACACATGGTTTAGAATAGGTAAAGACACATTCACATTGTTTAGAATAGGTAAAGACACATGGTTTAGAATAGGTAAAGACACATGGTTTAGAATAGGTAAAGACACATTCACATGGTTTAGAATAGGTAAAGACACATGGTTTAGAATAGGTAAAGACACATGGTTTAGAATAGGTAAAGACAAATGGTTTAGAATAGGTAAAGACACATGGTTTAGAATAGGTAAAGACACATGGTTTAGAATAGGTAAAGACACATTCACATGGTTTAGAATAGGTAAAGACACATGGTTTAGAATAGGTAAAGACACATGGTTTAGAATAGGTAAAGACACATTCACATGGTTTAGAATAGGTAAAGACACATTCACATGGTTTAGAATAGGTAAAGACACATTCACATGGTTTAGAATAGGTAAAGACACATTCACATGGTTTAGAATAGGTAAAGACACATTCACATGGTTTAGAATAGGTAAAGACACATTCACATGGTTTAGAATAGGTAAAGACACATTCACATGGTTTTGAATAGGTAAAGACACATGGTTTAGAATAGGTAAAGACACATGGTTTAGAATAGGTAAAGACAAATGGTTTAGAATAGGTAAAGACACATGGTTTAGAATAGGTAAAGACACATGGTTTAGAATAGGTAAAGACACATGGTTTAGAATAGGTAAAGACACATTCACATGGTTTAGAATAGGTAAAGACACATGGTTTAGAATAGGTAAAGACACATGGTTTAGAATAGGTAAAGACACATTCACATGGTTTAGAATAGGTAAAGACACATGGTTTAGAATAGGTAAAGAAACATTCACATGGTTTAGAATAGGTAAATCCACATGGTTTAGAATAGGTAAAGACACATGGTTTAGAATAGGTAAAGACACATGGTTTAGAATAGGTAAAGACACATGGTTTAGAATAGGTAAAGACACATGGTTTAGAATAGGTAAAGACACATGGTTTAGAATAGGTAAAGACACATTCACATGGTTTAGAATAGGTAAAGACACATTCACATGGTTTAGAATAGGTAAAGACACATTCACATGGTTTAGAATAGGTAAAGACACATGGTTTAGAATAGGTAAAGACACATGGTTTAGAATAGGTAAAGACACATGGTTTAGAATAGGTAAAGACACATGGTTTAGAATAGGCAAAGACACATGGTTTAGAATAGGTAAAGACACATTCACATGGTTTAGAATAGGTAAAGACACATGGTTTAGAATAGGTAAAGACACATGGTTTAGAATAGGTAAAGACACATGGTTTAGAATAGGTAAAGACACATTCACATGGTTTAGAATAGGTAAAGACACATGCACATGGTTTAGAATAGGTAAAGACACATGCACATGGTTTAGAATAGGTAAAGACACATTCACATGGTTTAGAATAGGTAAAGACACATTCACATGGTTTTGAATAGGTAAAGACACATGGTTTAGAATAGGTAAAGACACATTCACATGGTTTAGAATAGGTAAAGACACATTCACGTGGTTTAGAATAGGTAAAGACACATGGTTTAGAATAGGTAAAGACACATGGTTTAGAATAGGTAAAGACACATGGTTTAGAATAGGTAAAGACACATGGTTTAGAATAGGTAAAGACACATGGTTTAGAATAGGTAAAGACACATTCACATGGTTTAGAATAGGTAAAGACACATGGTTTAGAATAGGTAAAGACACATGGTTTAGAATAGGTAAAGACACATGGTTTAGAATAGGTAAAGACACATTCACATGGTTTAGAATAGGTAAAGACACATTCACATGGTTTAGAATAGGTAAAGACACATTCACATGGTTTAGAATAGGTAAAGACACATTCACATGGTTTAGAATAGGTAAAGACACATTCACATGGTTTAGAATAGGTAAAGACACATTGTTTAGAATAGGTAAAGACACATGGTTTAGAATAGGTAAAGACACATGGTTTAGAATAGGTAAAGACACATGGTTTAGAATAGGTAAAGACACATGGTTTAGAATAGGTAAAGACACATGGTTTAGAATAGGTAAAGACACATGGTTTAGAATAGGTAAAGACACATGGTTTAGAATAGGTAAAGACACATGGTTTAGAATAGGTAAAGACACATGGTTTAGAATAGGTAAAGACACATGGTTTAGAATAGGTAAAGACACATGGTTTAGAATAGGTAAAGACACATGGTTTAGAATAGGTAAAGACACATGGTTTAGAATAGGTAAAGACACATGGTTTAGAATAGGTAAAGACACATGGTTTAGAATAGGTAAAGACACATGGTTTAGAATAGGTAAAGACACATGGTTTAGAATAGGTAAAGACACATGGTTTAGAATAGGTAAAGACACATGGTTTAGAATAGGTAAAGACACATGGTTTAGAATAGGTAAAGACACATGGTTTAGAATAGGTAAAGACACATGGTTTAGAATAGGTAAAGACACATTCACATGGTTTAGAATAGGTAAAGACACATCCACATGGTTTAGAATAGGTAAAGACACATCCACATGGTTTAGAATAGGTAAAGACACATTCACATGGTTTAGAATAGGTAAAGACACATGGTTTAGAATAGGTAAAGACACATTCACATGGTTTTGAATAGGTAAAGACACATGGTTTAGAATAGGTAAAGACACATGGTTTAGAATAGGTAAAGACACATGGTTTAGAATAGGTAAAGACACATGGTTTAGAATAGGTAAAGACACATGGTTTAGAATAGGTAAAGACACATGGTTTAGAATAGGTAAAGACACATGGTTTAGAATAGGTAAAGACACATGGTTTAGAATAGGTAAAGACACATGGTTTAGAATAGGTAAAGACACATGGTTTAGAATAGGTAAAGACACATGGTTTAGAATAGGTAAAGACACATGGTTTAGAATAGGTAAAGACACATTCACATGGTTTAGAATAGGTAAAGACACATCCACATGGTTTAGAATAGGTAAAGACACATCCACATGGTTTAGAATAGGTAAAGACACATTCACATGGTTTAGAATAGGTAAAGACACATCCACATGGTTTAGAATAGGTAAAGACACATTCACATGGTTTAGAATAGGTAAAGACACATTCACATGGTTTAGAATAGGTAAAGAAACATTCACATGGTTTAGAATAGGTAAAGACACATCCACATGGTTTAGAATAGGTAAAGACACATTCACATGGTTTAGAATAGGTAAAGACACATGGTTTAGAATAGGTAAAGACACATCCACATGGTTTAGAATAGGTAAAGACACATTCACATGGTTTAGGATAGGTAAAGACACATGGTTTAGAATAGGTAAAGACACATGGTTTAGAATAGGTACAGACACATGGTTTAGAATAGGTAAAGACACATTCACATGGTTTAGGATAGGTAAAGACACATGGTTTAGAATAGGTAAAGACACATGGTTTAGAATAGGTAAAGACACATTCACATGGTTTAGAATAGGTAAAGACACATCCACATGGTTTAGAATAGGTAAAGACACATTCACATGGTTTAGAATAGGTAAAGACACATTCACATGGTTTAGAATAGGTAAAGACACATCCACATGGTTTAGAATAGGTAAAGACACATTCACATGGTTTAGAATAGGTAAAGACACATCCACATGGTTTAGAATAGGTAAAGACACAATCACATGGTTTAGAATAGGTAAAGACACATGGTTTAGAATAGGTAAAGACACATGGTTTAGAATAGGTAAAGACACATTCACATGGTTTAGAATAGGTAAAGACACATTCACATGGTTTAGAATAGGTAAAGACACATGGTTTAGAATAGGTAAAGACACATTCACATGGTTTAGAATAGGTAAAGACACATGGTTTATAATAGGTAAAGACACATTCACATGGTTTAGAATAGGTAAAGACACATGGTTTAGAATAGGTAAAGACACATGGTTTAGAATAGGTAAAGACACATTCACATGGTTTAGAATAGGTAAAGACACATGCACATGGTTTAGAATAGGTAAAGACACATGGTTTAGAATAGGTAAAGACACATGGTTTAGAATAGGTAAAGACACATGCACATGGTTTAGAATAGGTAAAGACACATGGTTTAGAATAGGTAAAGAGACATGGTTTAGAATAGGTAAAGAGACATGGTTTAGAATAGGTAAAGAGACATGGTTTAGAATAGGTAAAGACACATGGTTTAGAATAGGTAAAGACACATGGTTTAGAATAGGTAAAGAGACATGGTTTAGAATAGGTAAAGACACATTCACATGGTTTAGAATAGGTAAAGACACATGGTTTAGAATAGGTAAAGACACATGGTTTAGAATAGGTAAAGACACATTCACATGGTTTAGAATAGGTAAAGACACATTCACATGGTTTAGAATAGGTAAAGACACATGCACATGGTTTAGAATAGGTAAAGACACATGCACATGGTTTAGAATAGGTAAAGACACATGGTTTAGAATAGGTAAAGACACATGGTTTAGAATAGGTAAAGACAAATTCACATGGTTTAGAATAGGTAAAGACAAATTCACATGGTTTAGAATAGGTAAAGACACATGGTTTAGAATAGGTAAAGACACATTCACATGGTTTAGAATAGGTAAAGACACATTCACATGGTTTAGAATAGGTAAAGACACATTCACATGGTTTAGAATAGGTAAAGACACATGGTTTAGAATAGGTAAAGACACATGGTTTAGAATAGGTAAAGACACATTCACATGGTTTAGAATAGGTAAAGACACATTCACATGGTTTAGAATAGGTAAAGACACATTCACATGGTTTAGAATAGGTAAAGACACATGGTTTAGAATAGGTAAAGACACATGGTTTAGAATAGGTAAAGACACATGGTTTAGAATAGGTAAAGACACATGGTTTAGAATAGGTAAAGACACATGGTTTAGAATAGGTAAAGACACATGGTTTAGAATAGGTAAAGACACATGGTTTAGAATAGGTAAAGACACATGGTTTAGAATAGGTAAAGACACATGGTTTAGAATAGGTAAAGACACATGGTTTAGAATAGGTAAAGACACATGGTTTAGAATAGGTAAAGACACATGGTTTAGAATAGGTAAAGACACATGGTTTAGAATAGGTAAAGACACATGGTTTAGAATAGGTAAAGACACATGGTTTAGAATAGGTAAAGACACATGGTTTAGAATAGGTAAAGACACATGGTTTAGAATAGGTAAAGACACATGGTTTAGAATAGGTAAAGACACATGGTTTAGAATAGGTAAAGACACATGGTTTAGAATAGGTAAAGACACATGGTTTAGAATAGGTAAAGACACATGGTTTAGAATAGGTAAAGACACATGGTTTAGAATAGGTAAAGACACATGGTTTAGAATAGGTAAAGACACATGGTTTAGAATAGGTAAAGACACATGGTTTAGAATAGGTAAAGACACATGGTTTAGAATAGGTAAAGACACATGGTTTAGAATAGGTAAAGACACATGGTTTAGAATAGGTAAAGACACATGGTTTAGAATAGGTAAAGACACATTCACATGGTTTAGAATAGGTAAAGACACATCCACATGGTTTAGAATAGGTAAAGACACATTCACATGGTTTAGAATAGGTAAAGACACATTCACATGGTTTAGAATAGGTAAAGACACATTCACATGGTTTAGAATAGGTAAAGACACATCCACATGGTTTAGAATAGGTAAAGACACATTCACATGGTTTAGAATAGGTAAAGACACATGGTTTAGAATAGGTAAAGACACATTCACATGGTTTAGAATAGGTAAAGACACATTCACATGGTTTAGAATAGGTAAAGACACATCCACATGGTTTAGAATAGGTAAAGACACATTCACATGGTTTAGAATAGGTAAAGACACATTCACATGGTTTAGAATAGGTAAAGACACATCCACATGGTTTAGAATAGGTAAAGACACATTCACATGGTTTAGAATAGGTAAAGAGACATTCACATGGTTTAGAATAGGTAAAGACACATCCACATGGTTTAGAATAGGTAAAGACACATTCACATGGTTTAGAATAGGTAAAGACACATTGTTTAGAATAGGTAAAGACACATTCACATGGTTTAGAATAGGTAAAGACACATTCACATGGTTTAGAATAGGTAAAGACACATTCACATGGTTTAGAATAGGTAAAGACACATGGTTTAGAATAGGTAAAGACACATGGTTTAGAATAGGTAAAGACACATGGTTTAGAATAGGTAAAGACACATGGTTTAGGATAGGTAAAGACACATGGTTTAGAATAGGTAAAGACACATGGTTTAGAATAGGTAAAGACACATGGTTTAGAATAGGTAAAGACACATTCACATGGTTTAGAATAGGTAAAGACACATGGTTTAGAATAGGTAAAGACACATCCACATGGTTTAGAATAGGTAAAGACACATTCACATGGTTTAGGATAGGTAAAGACACATGGTTTAGAATAGGTAAAGACACATTCACATGGTTTGAATAGGTAAAGACACATGGTTTAGAATAGGTAAAGACACATGGTTTAGAATAGGTAAAGACACATGGTTTAGAATAGGTAAAGACACATGGTTTAGAATAGGTAAAGACACATGGTTTAGAATAGGTAAAGACACATGGTTTAGAATAGGTAAAGACACATGGTTTAGAATAGGTAAAGACACATGGTTTAGAATAGGTAAAGACACATGGTTTAGAATAGGTAAAGACACATGGTTTAGAATAGGTAAAGACACATGGTTTAGAATAGGTAAAGACACATGGTTTAGAATAGGTAAAGACACATGGTTTAGAATAGGTAAAGACACATTCACATGGTTTAGAATAGGTAAAGACACATCCACATGGTTTAGAATAGGTAAAGACACATCCACATGGTTTAGAATAGGTAAAGACACATTCACATGGTTTAGAATAGGTAAAGACACATTCACATGGTTTAGAATAGGTAAAGACACATTCACATGGTTTAGAATAGGTAAAGACACATCCACATGGTTTAGAATAGGTAAAGACACATTCACATGGTTTAGAATAGGTAAAGACACATGGTTTAGAATAGGTAAAGACACATCCACATGGTTTAGAATAGGTAAAGACACATTCACATGGTTTAGAATAGGTAAAGACACATGGTTTAGAATAGGTAAAGACACATTCACATGGTTTGAATAGGTAAAGACACATGGTTTAGAATAGGTAAAGACACATTCACATGGTTTAGAATAGGTAAAGACACATGGTTTAGAATAGGTAAAGACACATGGTTTAGAATAGGTAAAGACACATTCACATGGTTTAGAATAGGTAAAGACACATCCACATGGTTTAGAATAGGTAAAGACACATTCACATGGTTTAGAATAGGTAAAGACACATTCACATGGTTTAGAATAGGTAAAGACACATCCACATGGTTTAGAATAGGTAAAGACACATTCACATGGTTTAGAATAGGTAAAGACACATCCACATGGTTTAGAATAGGTAAAGACACAATCACATGGTTTAGAATAGGTAAAGACACATGGTTTAGAATAGGTAAAGACACATGGTTTAGAATAGGTAAAGACACATTCACATGGTTTAGAATAGGTAAAGACACATTCACATGGTTTAGAATAGGTAAAGACACATGGTTTAGAATAGGTAAAGACACATTCACATGGTTTAGAATAGGTAAAGACACATGGTTTAGAATAGGTAAAGACACATTCACATGGTTTAGAATAGGTAAAGACACATGGTTTAGAATAGGTAAAGACACATGGTTTAGAATAGGTAAAGACACATTCACATGGTTTAGAATAGGTAAAGACACATGCACATGGTTTAGAATAGGTAAAGACACATGGTTTAGAATAGGTAAAGACACATTCACATGGTTTAGAATAGGTAAAGACACATGGTTTAGAATAGGTAAAGACACATTCACATGGTTTAGAATAGGTAAAGACACATGGTTTAGAATAGGTAAAGAGACATGGTTTAGAATAGGTAAAGAGACATGGTTTAGAATAGGTAAAGAGACATGGTTTAGAATAGGTAAAGACACATGGTTTAGAATAGGTAAAGACACATGGTTTAGAATAGGTAAAGAGACATTCACATGGTTTAGAATAGGTAAAGACACATTCACATGGTTTAGAATAGGTAAAGACACATGGTTTAGAATAGGTAAAGACACATGGTTTAGAATAGGTAAAGACACATGCACATGGTTTAGAATAGGTAAAGACACATGCACATGGTTTAGAATAGGTAAAGACACATGCACATGGTTTAGAATAGGTAAAGACACATTCACATGGTTTAGAATAGGTAAAGACACATGGTTTAGAATAGGTAAAGACACATGGTTTAGAATAGGTAAAGACACATGGTTTAGAATAGGTAAAGACACATGGTTTAGAATAGGTAAAGACACATGGTTTAGAATAGGTAAAGACACATGGTTTAGAATAGGTAAAGACACATGGTTTAGAATAGGTAAAGACACATGGTTTAGAATAGGTAAAGACACATTCACATGGTTTTAGAATAGGTAAAGACACATGGTTTAGAATAGGTAAAGACACATTCACATGGTTTAGAATAGGTAAAGACACATTCACATGGTTTAGAATAGGTAAAGACACATTCACATGGTTTAGAATAGGTAAAGACACATTCACATGGTTTAGAATAGGTAAAGACACATTCACATGGTTTAGAATAGGTAAAGACACATGGTTTAGAATAGGTAAAACACATTCACGTGGTTTAGAATAGGTAAAGACACATTCACATGGTTTAGAATAGGTAAAGACACATGGTTTAGAATAGGTAAAGACACATTCACATGGTTTAGAATAGGTAAAGACACATTCACATGGTTTAGAATAGGTAAAGACACATTCACATGGTTTAGAATAGGTAAAGACACATTCACATGGTTTAGAATAGGTAAAGACACATGGTTTAGAATAGGTAAAGACACAGACACATGGTTTAGAATAGGTAAAGACACATTCACATGGTTTAGAATAGGTAAAGACACATTCACATGGTTTAGAATAGGTAAAGACACATGGTTTAGAATAGGTAAAGACACATGGTTTAGAATAGGTAAAGACACATGGTTTAGAATAGGTAAAGACACATGGTTTAGAATAGGTAAAGACACATGGTTTAGAATAGGTAAAGACACATGGTTTAGAATAGGTAAAGACACATGGTTTAGAATAGGTAAAGACACATGGTTTAGAATAGGTAAAGACACATGGTTTAGAATAGGTAAAGACACATGGTTTAGAATAGGTAAAGACACATGGTTTAGAATAGGTAAAGACACATGGTTTAGAATAGGTAAAGACACATGGTTTAGAATAGGTAAAGACACATGGTTTAGAATAGGTAAAGACACATGGTTTAGAATAGGTAAAGACACATGGTTTAGAATAGGTAAAGACACATGGTTTAGAATAGGTAAAGACACATGGTTTAGAATAGGTAAAGACACATGGTTTAGAATAGGTAAAGACACATGGTTTAGAATAGGTAAAGACACATGGTTTAGAATAGGTAAAGACACATGGTTTAGAATAGGTAAAGACACATGGTTTAGAATAGGTAAAGACACATGGTTTAGAATAGGTAAAGACACATGGTTTAGAATAGGTAAAGACACATGGTTTAGAATAGGTAAAGACACATTCACATGGTTTAGAATAGGTAAAGACACATCCACATGGTTTAGAATAGGTAAAGACACATTCACATGGTTTAGAATAGGTAAAGACACATTCACATGGTTTAGAATAGGTAAAGAAACATTCACATGGTTTAGAATAGGTAAAGACACATCCACATGGTTTAGAATAGGTAAAGACACATTCACATGGTTTAGAATAGGTAAAGACACATGGTTTAGAATAGGTAAAGACACATTCACATGGTTTAGAATAGGTAAAGACACATTCACATGGTTTAGAATAGGTAAAGACACATCCACATGGTTTAGAATAGGTAAAAACACACATGGTTTAGAATAGGTAAAGACACATTCACATGGTTTAGAATAGGTAAAGACACATCCACATGGTTTAGAATAGGTAAAGACACATTCACATGGTTTAGAATAGGTAAAAGACATTCACATGGTTTAGAATAGGTAAAGACACATCCACATGGTTTAGAATAGGTAAAGACACATTCACATGGTTTAGAATAGGTAAAGACACATGGTTTAGAATAGGTAAAGACACATTGTTTAGAATAGGTAAAGACACATTCACATGGTTTAGAATAGGTAAAGACACATTGTTTAGAATAGGTAAAGACACATTCACATGGTTTAGAATAGGTAAAGACACATGGTTTAGAATAGGTAAAGACACATGGTTTAGAATAGGTAAAGACACATGGTTTAGAATAGGTAAAGACACATGGTTTAGAATAGGTAAAGACACATGCACATGGTTTAGAATAGGTAAAGACACATGCACATGGTTTAGAATAGGTAAAGACACATGCACATGGTTTAGAATAGGTAAAGACACATGCACATGGTTTAGAATAGGTAAAGACACATGGTTTAGAATAGGTAAAGACACATGGTTTAGAATAGGTAAAGACACATGGTTTAGAATAGGTAAAGACACATGGTTTAGAATAGGTAAAGACACATGGTTTAGAATAGGTAAAGACACATGGTTTAGAATAGGTAAAGACACATGGTTTAGAATAGGTAAAGACACATCCACATGGTTTAGAATAGGTAAAGACACATGGTTTAGAATAGGTAAAGACACATTCACATGGTTTAGAATAGGTAAAGACACATGGTTTAGAATAGGTAAAGACACATGGTTTAGAATAGGTAAAGACACATGGTTTAGAATAGGTAAAGACACATTCACATGGTTTAGAATAGGTAAAGACACATGGTTTAGAATAGGTAAAGACACATGGTTTAGAATAGGTAAAGACACATGGTTTAGAATAGGTAAAGACACATTCACATGGTTTAGAATAGGTAAAGACACATCCACATGGTTTAGAATAGGTAAAGACACATGGTTTAGAATAGGTAAAGACACATTCACATGGTTTAGAATAGGTAAAGACACATTCACATGGTTTAGAATAGGTAAAGACACATTCACATGGTTTAGAATAGGTAAAGACACATGGTTTAGAATAGGTAAAGACACATCCACATGGTTTAGAATAGGTAAAGACACATTCACATGGTTTAGAATAGGTAAAGACACATTCACATGGTTTAGAATAGGTAAAGACACATTCACATGGTTTAGAATAGGTAAAGACACATTCACATGGTTTAGAATAGGTAAAGACACATTCACATGGTTTAGAATAGGTAAAGACACATGGTTTAGAATAGGTAAAGACACATGGTTTAGAATAGGTAAAGACACATGGTTTAGAATAGGTAAAGACACATGGTTTAGAATAGGTAAAGACACATCCACATGGTTTAGAATAGGTAAAGACACATTCACATGGTTTAGAATAGGTAAAGACACATGGTTTAGAATAGGTAAAGACACATGGTTTAGAATAGGTAAAGACACATTCACATGGTTTAGAATAGGTAAAGACACATCCACATGGTTTAGAATAGGTAAAGACACATGCACATGGTTTAGAATAGGTAAAGACACATGGTTTAGAATAGGTAAAGACACATGCACATGGTTTAGAATAGGTAAAGACACATCCACATGGTTTAGAATAGGTAAAGACACATGCACATGGTTTAGAATAGGTAAAGACACATGGTTTAGAATAGGTAAAGACACATGGTTTAGAATAGGTAAAGACACATGCACATGGTTTAGAATAGGTAAAGACACATGGTTTAGAATAGGTAAAGACACATGCACATGGTTTAGAATAGGTAAAGACACATGGTTTAGAATAGGTAAAGACACATGCACATGGTTTAGAATAGGTAAAGACACATTCACATGGTTTAGAATAGGTAAAGACACATGGTTTAGAATAGGTAAAGAAACATTCACATGGTTTAGAATAGGTAAAGAAACATTCACATGGTTTAGAATAGGTAAAGACACATCCACATGGTTTAGAATAGGTAAAGACACATGCACATGGTTTAGAATAGGTAAAGACACATGGTTTAGAATAGGTAAAGACACATGCACATGGTTTAGAATAGGTAAAGACACATGCACATGGTTTAGAATAGGTAAAGACACATGGTTTAGAATAGGTAAAGACACATGGTTTAGAATAGGTAAAGACACATGGTTTAGAATAGGTAAAGACACATGCACATGGTTTAGAATAGGTAAAGACACATGGTTTAGAATAGGTAAAGACACATGCACATGGTTTAGAATAGGTAAAGACACATTCACATGGTTTAGAATAGGTAAAGACACATTCACATGGTTTAGAATAGGTAAAGACACATGCACATGGTTTAGAATAGGTAAAGACACATTCACATGGTTTAGAATAGGTAAAGACACATTCACATGGTTTAGAATAGGTAAAGACACATGGTTTAGAATAGGTAAAGACACATGGTTTAGAATAGGTAAAGACACATGGTTTAGAATAGGTAAAGACACATTCACATGGTTTAGAATAGGTAAAGACACATGCACATGGTTTAGAATAGGTAAAGACACATGGTTTAGAATAGGTAAAGACACATTCACATGGTTTAGAATAGGTAAAGACACATTCACATGGTTTAGAATAGGTAAAGACACATGGTTTAGAATAGGTAAAGACACATGGTTTAGAATAGGTAAAGACACATGGTTTAGAATAGGTAAAGACACATGGTTTAGAATAGGTAAAGACACATCCACATGGTTTAGAATAGGTAAAGACACATGGTTTAGGATAGGTAAAGACACATGGTTTAGAATAGGTAAAGACACATGGTTTAGAATAGGTAAAGACACATGGTTTAGAATAGGTAAAGACACATGGTTTAGAATAGGTAAAGACACATTCACATGGTTTAGAATAGGTAAAGACACATGGTTTAGAATAGGTAAAGACACATGGTTTAGAATAGGTAAAGACACATGGTTTAGAATAGGTAAAGACACATGGTTTAGAATAGGTAAAGACACATTCACATGGTTTAGAATAGGTAAAGACACATGCACATGGTTTAGAATAGGTAAACACATGGTTTAGAATAGGTAAAGACACATGGTTTAGAATAGGTAAAGACACATGGTTTAGAATAGGTAAAGACACACACATGGTTTAGAATAGGTAAAGACACATTCACATGGTTTAGAATAGGTAAAGACACATTCACATGGTTTAGAATAGGTAAAGACACATGGTTTAGAATAGGTAAAGACACATGGTTTAGAATAGGTAAAGACACATGGTTTAGAATAGGTAAAGACACATGGTTTAGAATAGGTAAAGACACATGGTTTAGAATAGGTAAAGACACATTCACATGGTTTAGAATAGGTAAAGACACATCCACATGGTTTAGAATAGGTAAAGACACATGGTTTAGAATAGGTAAAGACACATGGTTTAGAATAGGTAAAGACACATTCACATGGTTTAGAATAGGTAAAGACACATGCACATGGTTTAGAATAGGTAAAGACACATGGTTTAGAATAGGTAAAGACACATGGTTTAGAATAGGTAAAGACACATTCACATGGTTTAGAATAGGTAAAGACACATCCACATGGTTTAGAATAGGTAAAGACACACACATGGTTTAGAATAGGTAAAGACACATTCACATGGTTTAGAATAGGTAAAGACACATTCACATGGTTTAGAATAGGTAAAGACACATTCACATGGTTTAGAATAGGTAAAGACACATTCACATGGTTTAGAATAGGTAAAGACACATTCACATGGTTTAGAATAGGTAAAGACACATGGTTTAGAATAGGTAAAGACACATGGTTTAGAATAGGTAAAGACACATTCACATGGTTTAGAATAGGTAAAGACACATGGTTTAGAATAGGTAAAGACACATGGTTTAGAATAGGTAAAGACACATGGTTTAGAATAGGTAAAGACACATGGTTTAGAATAGGTAAAGACACATGGTTTAGAATAGGTAAAGACACATTCACATGGTTTAGAATAGGTAAAGACACATGGTTTAGAATAGGTAAAGACACATGGTTTAGAATAGGTAAAGACACATGGTTTAGAATAGGTAAAGACACATTCACATGGTTTAGAATAGGTAAAGACACATGCACATGGTTTAGAATAGGTAAAGACACATGGTTTAGAATAGGTAAAGACACATTCACATGGTTTAGAATAGGTAAAGACACATTCACATGGTTTAGAATAGGTAAAGACACATTCACATGGTTTAGAATAGGTAAAGACACATTCACATGGTTTAGAATAGGTAAAGACACATTCACATGGTTTAGAATAGGTAAAGACACATTCACATGGTTTAGAATAGGTAAAGACACATGGTTTAGAATAGGTAAAGACACATTCACATGGTTTAGAATAGGTAAAGAGACATTCACATGGTTTAGAATAGGTAAAGAGACATGGTTTAGAATAGGTAAAGAGACATGGTTTAGAATAGGTAAAGAGACATGGTTTAGAATAGGTAAAGAGACATGGTTTAGAATAGGTAAAGAGACATGGTTTAGAATAGGTAAAGACACATGGTTTAGAATAGGTAAAGACACATGGTTTAGAATAGGTAAAGACACATGGTTTAGAATAGGTAAAGACACATGGTTTAGAATAGGTAAAGACACATGGTTTAGAATAGGTAAAGACACATGGTTTAGAATAGGTAAAGAGACATTCACATGGTTTAGAATAGGTAAAGACACATTCACATGGTTTAGAATAGGTAAAGACACATCCACATTGTTTAGAATAGGTAAAGACACATGGTTTAGAATAGGTAAAGACACATTCACATGGTTTAGAATAGGTAAAGACACATGGTTTAGAATAGGTAAAGACACATGGTTTAGAATAGGTAAAGACACATGGTTTAGAATAGGTAAAGACACATTCACATGGTTTAGAATAGGTAAAGACACATGGTTTAGAATAGGTAAAGACACATGGTTTAGAATAGGTAAAGACACATTCACATGGTTTAGAATAGGTAAAGACACATGGTTTAGAATAGGTAAAGACACATTCACATGGTTTAGAATAGGTAAAGACACATGGTTTAGAATAGGTAAAGACACATGGTTTAGAATAGGTAAAGACACATTCACATGGTTTAGAATAGGTAAAGACACATGGTTTAGAATAGGTAAAGACACATTCACATGGTTTAGAATAGGTAAAGACACATTCACATGGTTTAGAATAGGTAAAGACACATTCACATGGTTTAGAATAGGTAAAGACACATGGTTTAGAATAGGTAAAGACACATGGTTTAGAATAGGTAAAGACACATTCACATGGTTTAGAATAGGTAAAGACACATCCACATGGTTTAGAATAGGTAAAGACACATGGTTTAGAATAGGTAAAGACACATGGTTTAGAATAGGTAAAGACACATTCACATGGTTTAGAATAGGTAAAGACACATTCACATGGTTTAGAATAGGTAAAGACACATTCACATGGTTTAGAATAGGTAAAGACACATGGTTTAGAATAGGTAAAGACACATGGTTTAGAATAGGTAAAGACACATTCACATGGTTTAGAATAGGTAAAGACACATTCACATGGTTTAGAATAGGTAAAGACACATTCACATGGTTTAGAATAGGTAAAGACACATGGTTTAGAATAGGTAAAGACACATGGTTTAGAATAGGTAAAGACACATTCACATGGTTTAGAATAGGTAAAGACACATGGTTTAGAATAGGTAAAGACACATTCACATGGTTTAGAATAGGTAAAGACACATTCACATGGTTTAGAATAGGTAAAGACACATGGTTTAGAATAGGTAAAGACACATGGTTTAGAATAGGTAAAGACACATCCACATGGTTTAGAATAGGTAAAGACACATGGTTTAGAATAGGTAAAGACACATGGTTTAGAATAGGTAAAGACACATTCACATGGTTTAGAATAGGTAAAGACACATTCACATGGTTTAGAATAGGTAAAGACACATTCACATGGTTTAGAATAGGTAAAGACACATTCACATGGTTTAGAATAGGTAAAGACACATTCACATGGTTTAGAATAGGTAAAGACACATTCACATGGTTTAGAATAGGTAAAGACACATTCACATGGTTTAGAATAGGTAAAGACACATTCACATGGTTTAGAATAGGTAAAGACACATTCACATGGTTTAGAATAGGTAAAGACACATTCACATGGTTTAGAATAGGTAAAGACACATTCACATGGTTTAGAATAGGTAAAGAAACATTCACATGGTTTAGAATAGGTAAAGACACATGGTTTAGAATAGGTAAAGACACATGCACATGGTTTAGAATAGGTAAAGACACATGCACATGGTTTAGAATAGGTAAAGACACATCCACATGGTTTAGAATAGGTAAAGACACATGGTTTAGAATAGGTAAAGACACATGGTTTAGAATAGGTAAAGACACATGCACATGGTTTAGAATAGGTAAAGACACATGGTTTAGAATAGGTAAAGACACATTCACATGGTTTAGAATAGGTAAAGACACATGCACATGGTTTAGAATAGGTAAAGACACATGGTTTAGAATAGGTAAAGACACATGGTTTAGAATAGGTAAAGACACATGGTTTAGAATAGGTAAAGAGACATGGTTTAGAATAGGTAAAGACACATGGTTTAGAATAGGTAAAGACACATGGTTTAGAATAGGTAAAGACACATGGTTTAGAATAGGTAAAGACACATGGTTTAGAATAGGTAAAGACACATGGTTTAGAATAGGTAAAGACACATGGTTTAGAATAGGTAAAGACACATGGTTTAGAATAGGTAAAGACACATGGTTTAGAATAGGTAAAGACACATTCACATGGTTTAGAATAGGTAAAGACACATGGTTTAGAATAGGTAAAGACACATGGTTTAGAATAGGTAAAGACACATGGTTTAGAATAGGTAAAGACACATCCACATGGTTTAGAATAGGTAAAGACACATGGTTTAGAATAGGTAAAGACACATGGTTTAGAATAGGTAAAGACACATGGTTTAGAATAGGTAAAGACACATGGTTTAGAATAGGTAAAGACACATGGTTTAGAATAGGTAAAGACACATTCACATGGTTTAGAATAGGTAAAGACACATTCACATGGTTTAGAATAGGTAAAGACACATTCACATGGTTTAGAATAGGTAAAGACACATGGTTTAGAATAGGTAAAGACACATTCACATGGTTTAGAATAGGTAAAGACACATTCACATGGTTTAGAATAGGTAAAGACACATTCACATGGTTTAGAATAGGTAAAGACACATTCACATGGTTTAGAATAGGTAAAGACACATGGTTTAGAATAGGTAAAGACACATGGTTTAGAATAGGTAAAGACACATGGTTTAGAATAGGTAAAGACACATTCACATGGTTTAGAATAGGTAAAGACACATTCACATGGTTTAGAATAGGTAAAGACACATTCACATGGTTTAGAATAGGTAAAGACACATGGTTTAGAATAGGTAAAGACACATTCACATGGTTTAGAATAGGTAAAGACACATCCACATGGTTTAGAATAGGTAAAGACACATGGTTTAGAATAGGTAAAGACACATGGTTTAGAATAGGTAAAGACACATTCACATGGTTTAGAATAGGTAAAGACACATGCACATGGTTTAGAATAGGTAAAGACACATGCACATGGTTTAGAATAGGTAAAGACACATGCACATGGTTTAGAATAGGTAAAGACACATTCACATGGTTTAGAATAGGTAAAGACACATGGTTTAGAATAGGTAAAGACACATTCACATGGTTTAGAATAGGTAAAGACACATGCACATGGTTTAGAATAGGTAAAGACACATGGTTTAGAATAGGTAAAGACACATGGTTTAGAATAGGTAAAGACACATTCACATGGTTTAGAATAGGTAAAGACACATTCACATGGTTTAGAATAGGTAAAGACACATGCACATGGTTTAGAATAGGTAAAGACACATGCACATGGTTTAGAATAGGTAAAGACACATGCACATGGTTTAGAATAGGTAAAGACACATGGTTTAGAATAGGTAAAGACACATTCACATGGTTTAGAATAGGTAAAGACACATGGTTTAGAATAGGTAAAGACACATTCACATGGTTTAGAATAGGTAAAGACACATGGTTTAGAATAGGTAAAGACACATTCACATGGTTTAGAATAGGTAAAGACACATGGTTTAGAATAGGTAAAGACACATGCACATGGTTTAGAATAGGTAAAGACACATGCACATGGTTTAGAATAGGTAAAGACACATGCACATGGTTTAGAATAGGTAAAGACACATCCACATGGTTTAGAATAGGTAAAGACACATGGTTTAGAATAGGTAAAGACACATGCACATGGTTTAGAATAGGTAAAGACACATGGTTTAGAATAGGTAAAGACACATGGACATGGTTTAGAATAGGTAAAGACACATGGACATGGTTTAGAATAGGTAAAGACACATGGTTTAGAATAGGTAAAGACACATGGTTTAGAATAGGTAAAGACACATGGTTTAGAATAGGTAAAGACACATGGTTTAGAATAGGTAAAGACACATGGTTTAGAATAGGTAAAGACACATGGTTTAGAATAGGTAAAGACACATGGTTTAGAATAGGTAAAGACACATGGTTTAGAATAGGTAAAGACACATGGTTTAGAATAGGTAAAGACACATGGTTTAGAATAGGTAAAGACACATGGTTTAGAATAGGTAAAGACACATGGTTTAGAATAGGTAAAGACACATGGTTTAGAATAGGTAAAGACACATGGTTTAGAATAGGTAAAGACACATGGTTTAGAATAGGTAAAGACACATGGTTTAGAATAGGTAAAGACACATGGTTTAGAATAGGTAAAGACACATGGTTTAGAATAGGTAAAGACACATGGTTTAGAATAGGTAAAGACACATGGTTTAGAATAGGTAAAGACACATTGTTTAGAATAGGTAAAGACACATTCACATGGTTTAGAATAGGTAAAGACACATTCACATGGTTTAGAATAGGTAAAGACACATGGTTTAGAATAGGTAAAGACACATTCACATGGTTTAGAATAGGTAAAGACACATGGTTTAGAATAGGTAAAGACACATCCACATGGTTTAGAATAGGTAAAGACACATGGTTTAGAATAGGTAAAGACACATGGTTTAGAATAGGTAAAGACACATGGTTTAGAATAGGTAAAGACACATGGTTTAGAATAGGTAAAGACACATGGTTTAGAATAGGTAAAGACACATTCACATGGTTTAGAATAGGTAAAGACACATGGTTTAGAATAGGTAAAGACACATGGTTTAGAATAGGTAAAGACACATTCACATGGTTTAGAATAGGTAAAGACACATTCACATGGTTTAGAATAGGTAAAGACACATTCACATGGTTTAGAATAGGTAAAGACACATGGTTTAGAATAGGTAAAGACACATGGTTTAGAATAGGTAAAGACACATTCACATGGTTTAGAATAGGTAAAGACACATGGTTTAGAATAGGTAAAGACACATGGTTTAGAATAGGTAAAGACACATGGTTTAGAATAGGTAAAGACACATGGTTTAGAATAGGTAAAGACACATGGTTTAGAATAGGTAAAGACACATTCACATGGTTTAGAATAGGTAAAGACACATTCACATGGTTTAGAATAGGTAAAGACACATGGTTTAGAATAGGTAAAGACACATTCACATGGTTTAGAATAGGTAAAGACACATCCACATGGTTTAGAATAGGTAAAGACACATGGTTTAGAATAGGTAAAGACACATGGTTTAGAATAGGTAAAGACACATTCACATGGTTTAGAATAGGTAAAGACACATCCACATGGTTTAGAATAGGTAAAGACACATTCACATGGTTTAGAATAGGTAAAGACACATTCACATGGTTTAGAATAGGTAAAGACACATGGTTTAGAATAGGTAAAGACACATGGTTTAGAATAGGTAAAGACACATGGTTTAGAATAGGTAAAGACACATTCACATGGTTTAGAATAGGTAAAGACACATGGTTTAGAATAGGTAAAGACACATGGTTTAGAATAGGTAAAGACACATGGTTTAGAATAGGTAAAGACACATGGTTTAGAATAGGTAAAGACACATTCACATGGTTTAGAATAGGTAAAGACACATTCACATGGTTTAGAATAGGTAAAGACACATGGTTTAGAATAGGTAAAGACACATTCACATGGTTTAGAATAGGTAAAGACACATCCACATGGTTTAGAATAGGTAAAGACACATGGTTTAGAATAGGTAAAGACACATGGTTTAGAATAGGTAAAGACACATTCACATGGTTTAGAATAGGTAAAGACACATCCACATGGTTTAGAATAGGTAAAGACACATTCACATGGTTTAGAATAGGTAAAGACACATGGTTTAGAATAGGTAAAGACACATTCACATGGTTTAGAATAGGTAAAGACACATCCACATGGTTTAGAATAGGTAAAGACACATGGTTTAGAATAGGTAAAGACACATGGTTTAGAATAGGTAAAGACACATGGTTTAGAATAGGTAAAGACACATGGTTTAGAATAGGTAAAGACACATTCACATGGTTTAGAATAGGTAAAGACACATGGTTTAGAATAGGTAAAGACACATGGTTTAGAATAGGTAAAGACACATGGTTTAGAATAGGTAAAGACACATTCACATGGTTTAGAATAGGTAAAGACACATGGTTTAGAATAGGTAAAGACACATTCACATGGTTTAGAATAGGTAAAGACACATTCACATGGTTTAGAATAGGTAAAGACACATGGTTTAGAATAGGTAAAGACACATGGTTTAGAATAGGTAAAGACACATTCACATGGTTTAGAATAGGTAAAGACACATGGTTTAGAATAGGTAAAGACACATTCACATGGTTTAGAATAGGTAAAGACACATGGTTTAGAATAGGTAAAGACACATGGTTTAGAATAGGTAAAGACACATGGTTTAGAATAGGTAAAGACACATGGTTTAGAATAGGTAAAGACACATTCACATGGTTTAGAATAGGTAAAGACACATGGTTTAGAATAGGTAAAGACACATTCACATGGTTTAGAATAGGTAAAGACACATTCACATGGTTTAGAATAGGTAAAGACACATTCACATGGTTTAGAATAGGTAAAGACACATGGTTTAGAATAGGTAAAGACACATGGTTTAGAATAGGTAAAGACACATGGTTTAGAATAGGTAAAGACACATTCACATGGTTTAGAATAGGTAAAGACACATGGTTTAGAATAGGTAAAGACACATGGTTTAGAATAGGTAAAGACACATGGTTTAGAATAGGTAAAGACACATGGTTTAGAATAGGTAAAGACACATGGTTTAGAATAGGTAAAGACACATTCACATGGTTTAGAATAGGTAAAGACACATTCACATGGTTTAGAATAGGTAAAGACACATGGTTTAGAATAGGTAAAGACACATTCACATGGTTTAGAATAGGTAAAGACACATCCACATGGTTTAGAATAGGTAAAGACACATTCAGATGGTTTAGAATAGGTAAAGACACATGGTTTAGAATAGGTAAAGACACATTCACATGGTTTAGAATAGGTAAAGACACATCCACATGGTTTAGAATAGGTAAAGACACATGGTTTAGAATAGGTAAAGACACATGGTTTAGAATAGGTAAAGACACATGGTTTAGAATAGGTAAAGACACATTCACATGGTTTAGAATAGGTAAAGACACATCCACATGGTTTAGAATAGGTAAAGACACATTCACATGGTTTAGAATAGGTAAAGACACATGGTTTAGAATAGGTAAAGACACATTCACATGGTTTAGAATAGGTAAAGACACATGGTTTAGAATAGGTAAAGACACATTCACATGGTTTAGAATAGGTAAAGACACATCCACATGGTTTAGAATAGGTAAAGACACATGGTTTAGAATAGGTAAAGACACATTCACATGGTTTAGAATAGGTAAAGACACATGCACATGGTTTAGAATAGGTAAAGACACATCCACATGGTTTAGAATAGGTAAAGACACATGCACATGGTTTAGAATAGGTAAAGACACATGCACATGGTTTAGAATAGGTAAAGACACATGCACATGGTTTAGAATAGGTAAAGACACATGGTTTAGAATAGGTAAAGACACATGGTTTAGAATAGGTAAAGACACATGGTTTAGAATAGGTAAAGACACATGGTTTAGAATAGGTAAAGACACATGGTTTAGAATAGGTAAAGACACATGGTTTAGAATAGGTAAAGACACATGGTTTAGAATAGGTAAAGACACATGGTTTAGAATAGGTAAAGACACATGGTTTAGAATAGGTAAAGACACATGGTTTAGAATAGGTAAAGACACATGGTTTAGAATAGGTAAAGACACATGGTTTAGAATAGGTAAAGACACATGGTTTAGAATAGGTAAAGACACATGGTTTAGAATAGGTAAAGACACATGGTTTAGAATAGGTAAAGACACATGGTTTAGAATAGGTAAAGACACATGGTTTAGAATAGGTAAAGACACATGGTTTAGAATAGGTAAAGACACATGGTTTAGAATAGGTAAAGACACATGGTTTAGAATAGGTAAAGACACATGGTTTAGAATAGGTAAAGACACATGGTTTAGAATAGGTAAAGACACATGGTTTAGAATAGGTAAAGACACATGGTTTAGAATAGGTAAAGACACATGGTTTAGAATAGGTAAAGACACATGGTTTAGAATAGGTAAAGACACATGGTTTAGAATAGGTAAAGACACATGGTTTAGAATAGGTAAAGACACATGGTTTAGAATAGGTAAAGACACATGGTTTAGAATAGGTAAAGACACATGGTTTAGAATAGGTAAAGACACATGGTTTAGAATAGGTAAAGACACATGGTTTAGAATAGGTAAAGACACATGGTTTAGAATAGGTAAAGACACATGGTTTAGAATAGGTAAAGACACATGGTTTAGAATAGGTAAAGACACATGGTTTAGAATAGGTAAAGACACATGGTTTAGAATAGGTAAAGACACATGGTTTAGAATAGGTAAAGACACATGGTTTAGAATAGGTAAAGACACATGGTTTAGAATAGGTAAAGACACATGGTTTAGAATAGGTAAAGACACATGGTTTAGAATAGGTAAAGACACATGGTTTAGAATAGGTAAAGACACATGGTTTAGAATAGGTAAAGACACATGGTTTAGAATAGGTAAAGACACATGGTTTAGAATAGGTAAAGACACATGGTTTAGAATAGGTAAAGACACATGGTTTAGAATAGGTAAAGACACATGGTTTAGAATAGGTAAAGACACATGGTTTAGAATAGGTAAAGACACATGGTTTAGAATAGGTAAAGACACATGGTTTAGAATAGGTAAAGACACATGGTTTAGAATAGGTAAAGACACATGGTTTAGAATAGGTAAAGACACATGGTTTAGAATAGGTAAAGACACATGGTTTAGAATAGGTAAAGACACATGGTTTAGAATAGGTAAAGACACATGGTTTAGAATAGGTAAAGACACATGGTTTAGAATAGGTAAAGACACATGGTTTAGAATAGGTAAAGACACATGGTTTAGAATAGGTAAAGACACATGGTTTAGAATAGGTAAAGACACATGGTTTAGAATAGGTAAAGACACATGGTTTAGAATAGGTAAAGACACATGGTTTAGAATAGGTAAAGACACATGGTTTAGAATAGGTAAAGACACATGGTTTAGAATAGGTAAAGACACATGGTTTAGAATAGGTAAAGACACATGGTTTAGAATAGGTAAAGACACATGGTTTAGAATAGGTAAAGACACATGGTTTAGAATAGGTAAAGACACATCCACATGGTTTAGAATAGGTAAAGACACATGGTTTAGAATAGGTAAAGACACATGGTTTAGAATAGGTAAAGACACATCCACATGGTTTAGAATAGGTAAAGACACATCCACATGGTTTAGAATAGGTAAAGACACATGGTTTAGAATAGGTAAAGACACATGGTTTAGAATAGGTAAAGACACATCCACATGGTTTAGAATAGGTAAAGACACATGGTTTAGAATAGGTAAAGACACATGGTTTAGAATAGGTAAAGACACATGGTTTAGAATAGGTAAAGACACATTCACATGGTTTAGAATAGGTAAAGACACATTCACATGGTTTAGAATAGGTAAAGACACATGGTTTAGAATAGGTAAAGACACATGGTTTAGAATAGGTAAAGACACATGGTTTAGAATAGGTAAAGACACATGGTTTAGAATAGGTAAAGACACATGGTTTAGAATAGGTAAAGACACATTCACATGGTTTAGAATAGGTAAAGACACATGGTTTAGAATAGGTAAAGACACATTCACATGGTTTAGAATAGGTAAAGACACATCCACATGGTTTAGAATAGGTAAAGACACATGCACATGGTTTAGAATAGGTAAAGACACATTCACATGGTTTAGAATAGGTAAAGACACATTCACATGGTTTAGAATAGGTAAAGACACATGGTTTAGAATAGGTAAAGACACATTCACATGGTTTAGAATAGGTAAAGACACATGCACATGGTTTAGAATAGGTAAAGACACACATGGTTTAGAATAGGTAAAGACACATGGTTTAGAATAGGTAAAGACACATTCACATGGTTTAGAATAGGTAAAGACACATGGTTTAGAATAGGTAAAGACACATTCACATGGTTTAGAATAGGTAAAGACACATGCACATGGTTTAGAATAGGTTGCACATGGTTTAGAATAGGTAAAGACACATGCACATGGTTTAGAATAGGTAAAGACACATTCACATGGTTTAGAATAGGTAAAGACACATTCACATGGTTTAGAATAGGTAAAGACACATTCACATGGTTTAGAATAGGTAAAGACACATGGTTTAGAATAGGTAAAGACACATTCACATGGTTTAGAATAGGTAAAGACACATGCACATGGTTTAGAATAGGTAAAGACACATTCAGATGGTTTAGAATAGGTAAAGACACATGGTTTAGAATAGGTAAAGACACATTCACATGGTTTAGAATAGGTAAAGACACATGGTTTAGAATAGGTAAAGACACATTCACATGGTTTAGAATAGGTAAAGACACATGGTTTAGAATAGGTAAAGACACATTCACATGGTTTAGAATAGGTAAAGACACATGGTTTAGAATAGGTAAAGACACATTCACATGGTTTAGAATAGGTAAAGACACATTCACATGGTTTAGAATAGGTAAAGACACATTCACATGGTTTAGAATAGGTAAAGACACATGGTTTAGAATAGGTAAAGAAACATTCACATGGTTTAGAATAGGTAAAGACACATGGTTTAGAATAGGTAAAGACACATTCACATGGTTTAGAATAGGTAAAGACACATCCACATGGTTTAGAATAGGTAAAGACACATGGTTTAGAATAGGTAAAGACACATCCACATGGTTTAGAATAGGTAAAGACACATGGTTTAGAATAGGTAAAGACACATTCACATGGTTTAGAATAGGTAAAGACACATCCACATGGTTTAGAATAGGTAAAGACACATGGTTTAGAATAGGTAAAGACACATGGTTTAGAAATAAAGACACATTGTTTGGAATAGGTAAAGACACATTCACATGGTTTAGAATAGGTAAAGACACATGCACATGGTTTAGAATAGGTAAAGACACATGGTTTAGAATAGGTAAAGACACATGGTTTAGAATAGGTAAAGACACATGGTTTAGGAATAGGTAAGATTACATGGTTTAGAATAGGTAAAGCACACATGGTTTAGAATAGGAAAAGATACATTTAGAATAGGTAAAGACACATGGTTTAGAATAGGTAAAGACACATGGTTTAGAATAGGTAAAGACACATGGTTTAGAATAGGTAAATATATATTATGGTTTAGGAATAGGTAAAGACACATGGTTTAGAAGGAGGTAAAGACACATGGTTTAGAATAGGTAAAGACACATGGTTTAGAATAGGTAAAGACACATGGTTGCATATCAGGTAAAGACACATGGTTTAGAATAGGAAAGACACATGGTTTAGAATAGGTAAAGACACATGGTTTAGAATAGGTACATGGTTTAGACACATGGTTTAGAATAGGTAAAGACACATGGTTTAGAATAGGTAAAGACACATGGTTTAGAATAGGTAAAAGCATCACATGGTTTAGAATAG
>NW_024608951.1:0-92902 GCF_018296145.1 Oncorhynchus tshawytscha
AACATAACGATTGTCACTATGGCCAAACAGTTCTATTTCTGTTTCATCAGACCAGAGGACATTTCTCCAAAAAGTACAATCTTTGTCCTCATGTGCAGTTGCAAACCATAGTCTGGCTTTTTTTTGGCAGTTTTGGAGCAGTGGCTTCTTCCTTGCTGAGCGGCCTTTCAGGTTATGTCGATATAGGACTCTTTTTACTGTGGATATAGATACTCTTGTACCTGTTTCCTCCAGCATCTTCACGAGGTCCTTTGCTGTTGTTCTAGGATTCATTTGCACTTTCCGCACCAAAGTACGTTCATCTCTAGGAGACAGAACGCGTCTCCTTCCTGAGCGGTAAGAAGGCTGCGTGGTCCCATGGTGTTTATACTTGCGTACTATGTAAACGTCTGACCTACTAGAATTGTGATACAGTGAATTAATCTGTCTGTAAACAATTGTTGAAAAAATTACTTGTGTCATGCACAAAGTAGATGTCCTAACTGACTTGCCAAAACTATACTTTGTTAACAACAAATTTGTGGAGTGGTTGAAAAACAAGTTTTAATGACTCCAACCAAAGTGTATGTAACCTTCCGACTTCAACTGTATATATCCTAACATCACTTTACAAGGTTCTCTTCAAGAGTCCATATTTTTATTGGCTGAGGCCCAGTAAGGTTAGCCTCGTAAATACCGGACTGATTACCGCTGCGCTAGATTTGTGTTTGGTGGAGGGTGGTATGTGCATTAACATTAGTAAAGTAACACATTAAACATTGATTTAGGTGTTTTTACATGATCGGTTGAAGTTATTATGTTATTCATCACAAAAGTTGTTACTCACCTGACTGATAATGTAACTTATTACATTAAATGGAAAAAGTTATACTATAACAATTCCACATTTTATCATATTAACCAACAAGACATTACATTTACCGGTTTTATTACATTGTAAATCGAAAAGTTATTACATTAACCGTTGTTACAAGACACAGCATACATAGTTCATGCCTAGACCTCATGGATATTATTATTCAAAATAATATTGATTAGTTTTAGGAACATAGGTCAATTTAGATTTGTTTATTATTATAATAAAAATATAACATTAGTGATATATTCATGTTTAGAATACAATGGATTGAATTTATTGATCAATTGAATACATTAATATATACCCATTGTTGAAACCTTATTCCGCGTGAGATTTAATGACAATAGTATCATGAGTATATGAAAGAAGATTATCCCCCACACACAGGTTCACTGTAACATCTTCTATGATAACATTTATCCACTCAAATCACAAATGTATGATATTACATAGACACAGGGAGACCTGATCCTAGATCAGAGCTGCATATTATGCTCCACAGAGGTTACCATGGTGATCAGACTGAGGCAACTGTTTAAGAATGGGAGATGGATATGACTGTTCACTAGATGTTTTCTATTGATCCATTATTTAGGGATCTAGAACGGTCCGGATAGGAGGGAGATGAAATATGTCATGCTTGTGTTTTCTCATTGGCCCTAAATGAACGAAGCTCTTCCCACATACAGTACCAGTCAAAAGTTTGGACACACCTACCCATTCAAGGTTGTTGTTTTAAACTATTTTCTACATTGTAGAATAATAAAGAATCAAATCAAACTTCATTTGTCACATGCGCTGAAAACAAGTGCAGACCTGGCCATCAAATGCTTACTTTACAAGCCCTTAACCAACAGTGCAGTTCAAGAAGATGAACTAAAGTAAAAATGTGTAAAAAAGTAACACAAAAACATAACAGTAACGAGGCTATATACAGGGGTACCAGTACCGAGTCAGTGTGGAGGCTATATACAGGGGGTACCGGTACCGAGTCAGTGTGGAGGCTATATAAAGGGGGTACCGGTACCAAGTCAGTGTGGAGGCTATATACAGGGGGTACCAGTACAGAGTCAGTGTGGAGGCTATATACAGGGGTACCAGTACAGAGTCAGTGTGGAGGCTATATACAGGGGGTACCAGTACCGAGTCAGTGTGGAGGCTATATAAAGGGGGTACCAGTACCGAGTCAGTGTGGAGGCTATATAAAAGGGGGTACCAGTACCGAGTCAGTGTGGAGGCTATATAAAGGGGGTACCAGTACCGAGTCAGTGTGGAGGTTAGAGGTCATTTGTACATGTAGGTCGGGGTGAAGTGACTATGCATAGATAATAAACAGCGAGTAGCAGCAGTGTACAAAACAAATGAGGGGGGGGGGTCAATGTAATAGATGGGTGGCCTCTGTACTACCCTCTGTAGCGCCTTACGGTCAGATGCCGAGCAGTTGCCATACCAGGCGGTGATGCAACAGTTCAGGATGCTCTCGATGGTGCAGCTGTAGAACCTTTTGAGGATCTGAGGACCCATGCCAAATCTTATCAGTCTCCTGAGGTGGAATAGGATTTGTCGTGTCCTCATCACAACTGTCTTGGTGTGTTTGGACCATGTTAGATCTTTGGTGATGTGGACACCAAGGAACTTGAAACTCTTAACTCGCTCCACTACAGCCCCGTTGATGTTAATGTGGGCCTGTTCGGCCCTCCTTTTCCTGTAGTCCATGATCAGCTACTTTGTCTTGCTCACATTGTGGGAGAAGTTGCTGTCCTGGCACCACACTGCCAGTTCTTTGACCTCCTCCCTATAGGTTGTCTCCTTGTTGATCAGGACTACCACTGCTGTGTCGTCAGCAAACTTAATGATGGTGTTGGAGTCGTGTTTGGCCACGCAGTCGTGGAAGAACAGGGAGTACAGGAGGGGACTAAGTACACACCCCTGAGGGGCCCGTGTTGAGGATCAGCGTGGCGGACGTGTTGTTGCCTACCCTTACCACCTGGGGTTAGCACATCAGGAAGTCCAGGATCCAGTTGCAGAGGGAGGCATTTAGTCCCAGGGTCCTTAGCTTAGTGACGAGCTTCATGGGCACTATGGTGTTGAACGCTGAGCTGTAGTCAATGAACAGCATTCTCACATAGGTGTTCCTTTTGTCCAGGTGGGAAAAGGCAGTGTGGAGTACGATTGAGATTGCATCATCTGTGGATCTGTTGGGACGATATGCGAATTGGAGTGGATCTAGGGTATCCAGGAGGATGCTGTTGATGTGAGCCATGACCAGCCTTTCAAAGCACTTCATGGCTACCGATGTGAGTGCTACGGGGTGGTAATAATTTAGGTAGGTTACCTTTGATTCCTTGGGCACAGGGACTATGGTGGTCTGCTTGAAACATGTAGGTATTACAGACTCAGTCAAGGAGGGGATGAAAATGTCAGTGAAGACACTTTTCAGTTGGTCCACGCATGCTTTGAGTACACGTCCTGGTAATTCATCTGGCCCCGCAGTTTTGTGAATGTTGACCTGTTTAAAGGTCTTGCTCACATCATCTACCGAGAGCATTTTCACAGTCATCCACAACAGCTGGTGCTCTCATGCATGCTTCAGTGTTACTTGCCTCGAAGCGAGCATAAAAAGCATTTAGCTCATCTGGTAGGCCCGCATCACTGGGCAGCTCGCGTCTGGGTTTCCATTTGTAGTCCGTAAGAGTTTTCAAGCCCTGCCACATCCGACGAGCATCAGAGCAGGTGTAGTATATTCAATCTTAATCCTTTATTGACGCTTTGCTTGTTTGATGGTTCGTCTGAGGGCATCACCGGATTTCTTATAGGCATCCGGATTAGCGTCCCGCTCCTTGAAAGCTGCAGCTCAATTCAGATGTTGCCTGTAATCCATGGCTTCTGGTTGGGATATGTACGTACAGTCACTGTGGTGACAAAGTCGTTGATGCACTTATTGATGAAGCTGATGACTGAGGTGGTATACTCCTCAATGCCATTGGATGAATCCTGGAACATATTCTAGTCTGTGCTAACAAAACAGTCCTGTAAGCGTAGCATCCACTTCACCTGACCACTTCCGTATTGATCTAGTCACTGGTACATCCTGCTTTAGTTTTTGCTTGTAAGCAGGAATCGGGAGGATATAATCAGGAGGATATAATTATGGTCAAATTTGCCAAATGGAGGGCGGGGGAGAGCTTTGTACGCACCTCTGTGTGTGAAGTAAAGGTGGTCTAGAGTTTTTTTCCCTCTGGTTGCACATGTGACATGCTGGTAAAAGTTTGGCCAAACTGATTTGTTTGCCTACATTAAAGTCCCTGGCCTCTAGGAGCGTCGCTTCTGGGTGAGCATTTTCTTGTTTGCTTATGGCCTTATAGAGTTGTTTTTTTGCGGTCTTAGTGCCAGCATCGGTCTGTGGTGGTAAATAGACGGCTACGAATAATATAGATGAGAAATCTCTTGGTAGATAGTGTGGTCTACAGCTTATCATAAGGTATTCTACCTCAGGCGAGCAATACCTCGAGACTTCTTTAATATTAGACATCACGCACCAGCTGTTATTGACAAAAAGACACACACCACCACCCCTAGTCTTACCAGACATAGCTTCTCTGATCTGCCAGTGCATTGAAAATCCCTCCAGCTCTATATTATCTGTGTTGTCGTTCAGCCACGACTTGGTGAAACATAAGATATTACAGTTCTTAATGTCCTGTCGGTAGGATAATCGTAGGACATCAATTTTATTTTCCAATGATTGCATGCCAGCAAATAGAATTGATCGCAGTGGAAGTTTACTCGCTTCCCTACAGATTCTTAAAAGGCACCCCGTTATGCGTCCTCTTTTCCGTCTTTTCTTCACGCAAATGATGGGGAAATGGGCCTGTTCCCGGAAGAGCAGTATATCTTTCTTGTGTGACTTGTTAAAGGAAAAAGCTTCTTCCAGTTCGTGGTGGGTAATCCCAGTTCTGATGTCCAGAAGTTATTTTTTGGTCATAAGAGATGGTAGAAGTAACATTATGTACAAAATAAGTTAAAAAATAAGTTACAAATGCAAAAAAAAAAAAAAAAATTGTATAATTGGTTACGGGCATGTAAAACGTCAGCCATCTTTTCGGCGTGTGAGCCAATCAGTTGTGTTGTGACAAGGTAGGGGTGGTATTCAAAAGATAGCCCTAATTGGCAAAATACCAAGTCCATATGGTGGCAAGAACAGCTCAAATAAGAAAAGTGTATACGGTCTGTCGCAAAAACCATCAAGCACTATGATGAGCGCTCTCATGAGGACCGCCACAGGAAAGGAAGACCCAGATTCACGTCTGCTGCAGAGTAAAAGCTCATTAGAGTTACCAGGCTCAGAAATTATTGCCCAAATAAATGCTTCACATAGTTCAAGTAACAGACACATCTCAACATCAACTGTTTTTGTATTTGTATTTTTTACTTAAAACTTTAATTTAACCTTCTCTGTTCAGAGGAGACTGCGTGAAATCAGGCCTTCATGGTCAAAATGCTGCAAAGAAACCACTAATAAAGGACACCAATAGGATGAACAGACTTGCTTGGGCCAAGAAACACAAGCAATGGACATCAATCAGATTTAAGTGAAAGTTTTTGCGAACTTTCAAAGTTCTTGAAATATTCCATATTGACTGACCATGTCTTAAAGTAATGATGTACTGTTGTTTCTCTGTGCTTATTTGAGCTGTTCTTGCCCTAATATGGACTTGGTCTTTTACCAAATAGGGCTAACTTCTGTATACCACCCCTACCATGTCACAACACAACTGATTGGCTCAAAGGCATTAAGAAGGAAAGAAATACCACAAATGAACATCTAGCAAGGCACACCTGTTAATTGAAATGCATTCCAGGTGACTAACTCATGAAGCTGGTTGAGAGAATGCCAAGAGTGTGCAAAACTGTCAAAGGCAAAGGGCGGCTACTTTGAAGAATCTTAAATATATTTTGAATTATTTAACATTTTTCATGGTTACTACATGATTCCATATGTGTTATGTCAATAGTTTTTATGTCTTCACTATTATTCTACAATGTAGAAAATACAAAAAATGAAAACCCTGGAATGTGTAGGTGTGTCCAAACTTTTGACTGGTACTGTATGTCTATCTAATGTTTCTCTCCAGTGTGTGTTAGCTGGTGTGTTTTCAGGTTTAATGATTGACTGAAGCTCTTTCCACAATGATCACAGCTGTAAGGCTTCTCTCCGGTGTGTGTTCGCTGGTGTGTATTCAGGTGTACTGATTGACTGAAGCTCTTTCCACAATGGTCACATCTGTAAGGCTTCTCTCCTGTGTGTGTCCGCTGGTGTGTATTCAGGTGTACTGATTGACTGAAGCTCTTGCCACACTGATAACAGCTATAGGGCTTCTCTCCAGTGTGTGTTCGCTGGTGTGTAGTCAGGGTGGAAGCTAGAGCAAAGCTCTTCCCACATAGACAGACATAAGTTTTCTCTCCAGTGTGTGTTTGATGGTGTCTAATCAGGAGGAAACTACAGCAAAGCTCTTCCCACACTGATCACAGCTATAAGGCTTCTCTCCACTGTGTGTTAGCTGGTGTCTATTCAGGGTGGAAGCTACAGCAAAGCTCTTCCCACACTGATCACAGCTATAAGGCTTCTCTCCTGTGTGTGTTCGCTGGTGTATAGTTAGTTTTTCTGATAGAGCAAAGCTCTTTCCACACTGATAACAGCTATAAGGCTTCTCTCCAGTGTGTGTTCGATGGTGTCTAATTAGGGAGGAAACTACAGCAAAGCTCTTCCCACACTGATCACAGCTATAAGGCTTCTCTCCTGTGTGTGTTCGCTGGTGTATAGTTAGTTTTTCTGATACAGCAAAGCTCTTTCCACACTGATAACAGCTATAAGGCTTCTCCCGGTGTGTGTTCGATGGTGTCTAATCAGGGAGGAAACTACAGCAAAGCTTTTCCCACACTGATCACAGCTATAAGGCTTCTCTCCAGTGTGTGTAACCTGGTGTCTACTCAGGGTGGAAGCTATAGCAAAGCTCTTTCCACACTGATCACAGATAAAAGGCTTCACTCCAGTTTGTGTTAGCTGGTGTGTAGTCAGGTTGCTTGACTGATTGAAGCTCTTTCCACCATCAAGGCAGGGGTAAGGCCTCTCCCCTGCATGAATTTGCAGATGAGATTGGAAGGCGTTAGAAGCAGTGAAACTCTTCCCGCACTGAGAGCAGCAGTACGGTTTCTCCCGGGTGTGAATCCACTGGTGAATAATGAAATCACTCCTGCTAGTAAAACTCTTCCCACAGTCAGAGCAGCAGTGTTGAGGTTTCTTCCCTATACATCTCTGCTGGTGTTTCTTGGGGTGCTCTGGTCTATAGAGACACTTCTCTGTCTCGTCAGCAACACGATGTTGTTGAGGCTCCGCAGATGACAAGCCCATCCAACTGAGAGAATGGTTAGTGCTGTCCCCTGTGAAACAAAGACATTGAATGACTATGTTTTGGAAATATAGGTCCATAAAGAAATACTATATTTAAAAAATGTGTTTGTTATATAGCAGACTCTCTTCTCCAGCGCAACTTACAGGAGCAATTAGGGTTTAGTACCTTGCTCAAGGGCACAGACAGATTTTTCACCAAGTCGACTCAGAGATTTGAACCAGCAACCTTTATTAGTGGCCCAACGCTCTTAACCACTAACCTACCTGCTGCCCTTATCAATATACACTCATTGGCCAGTTTATTAGGTACAACCCCTCCATTCATGAAACTGGAGCGACAATTTACTGGCCACTGAGTGTTTACTGTTTATCAATGAATTAACAGAAATGCAGAATCAGATTTGTAATCTCATCCACACACCACATTGTTCTTACTTGATGAAATCAAATCTTCATCTCCCTCCTCGTGTCCTTCTCTCACAGTTCCACTCTGCCCTGGTGTTTTCCTGCAGTCGACCAGCCACACAGACACCCTCTTCAGATCCAGCAGTAAGGCGTTACCAGGAGAGTTGTGACCAGGGGACTCCGGCAGGTTGGAAGGGGACGGACTAGCTCTGTCCTGGTGACCACAGGAAGAATTGTACATAGAATATCATTAGACCAAACATTTGATTACTTTAGTCTAAATCTCTGATTGATTGGTGCATACTTGTAATATCGCATTTCTCCTGAAGTGTGTCACTGATCACTACTTTCCACAACATTTTCAATCACTTTGCCAAATATTTCAGATGGATCTGGTTTTTATATATATTTTTTTACAAATTTCAAAATTGATAACACTTGGAATGCCCCGTCTTATGTTCAGAATGTTTGATTGAGCATTCATTGGAGTTGAACATCTTTCACCCGAGTTAATCTTAGTTAAATTCTGGGTTAAGTGTCACATAATTAGTCAACTGCTCGCTTAAGTTCTGGGTTCATAAGTGGAGAGATTAAGAGATGGTAGAACAAGAAGAAGAACCGGAATGAGAAGCTCCACCCCCTCTTTCAAGATACGGGCTGAATGTCCCCTCCCCTTCCAACATGTGACAGATGGTAACACCTGCAAAATCATGATTGGTTCAAATAACCAGTGACACAAAACCTAAACACCAGAACTATTGCTGCTCGTTAACCCACTTTTGGAGCATGTTGAGAAAAATCTCAGTCTCATAGTTTCAGTATTCTTATACAGTACATATGTAACAGTATAACTTTAGACCGTCCCCTCGCCCATACCAGGGCGCGAACCAGGGACACTCTGCACACATCAACAACTGACACCCACGAAGCATCGTTACCCATCGCTCCACAAAAGCCGCGGCCCTTGCAGAGCAAGGAGAACTACTACTTCAAGGTCTCAGAGCAAGTGACGTCACCGATTGAAACGCTATTTAGCGAGCACCACCGCTAACTAGCTAGCTGTTTCACATCCGTTACACATACATAGAAGAAACCATCAGTTATAGGGGTATTGTAACATGTAGTAGAAACCTACAGTAAAAAGGTATTGTGTAACCTGGTGCAATTTCCGCCCCATGCAACATTGCTTAAGATCCACTTTATGTGACTTGTTACTGTAACAGCATCCACATCTAAAAATCAACAACATTCAGATGAGTGGAATAAACTGTAATTTACCACCCAAGTATTTCAGCAGTACATTGTACACTACACCATTATTTCAAATTTCATTTTTTATATATACTGTTCGTAAACTTGACACTTTATAATTTTGGTTTTGTAGATCAGTTTTTAGCAGTTTGATTAAATTATAGTAAAATGTATTAACAAATGACAGGAAATATTTTCAAAAGTAATCAACTGAAAATGGCCTAAGAGTTTTGAAACATATTTTTGTGCTTCGAGTTGTGAAAATGTACCATTGGATTGGGCTAGTCATGGGCTAGTCATGGGCTGGTCATGGGCTAGTCATGGGCTGGTCATGGGCTGGTCATGGGCTGGTCATGGGCTGGTCATGGGCTAGTCATGGGCTGGTCATGGGCTAGTCATGGGCTGGTCATGGGCTAGTAGTCATGGGCTGGTCATGGGGTCATGGGCTGGTCATGGGCTAGTCATGGGCTAGTCATGGGCTGGTCATGGGCTGGTCATGGGCTGGTCATGGGCTGGTCATGGGCTGGTCATGGGCTGGTCATGGGCTGGTCATGGGCTGGTCATGGGCTGGTCATGGGCTGGTCATGGGCTAGTCATGGGCTGGTCATGGGCTAGTCATGGGCTGGTCATGGGCTAGTCATGGGCTGGTCATGGGCTAGTCATGGGCTGGTCATGGGCTGGTCATGGGCTGGTCATGGGCTAGTCATGGGCTGGTCATGGGCTAGTCATGGGCTGGTCATGGGCTGGTCATGGGCTGGTCATGGGCTGGTCATGGGCTGGTCATGGGCTAGTCATGGGCTAGTCATGGGCTGGTCATGGGCTAGTCATGGGCTGGTCATGGGCTGGTCATGGGCTAGTCATGGGCTGGTCATGGGCTGGTCATGGGCTGGTCATGGGCTAGTCATGGGCTGGTCATGGGCTGGTCATGGGCTGGTCATGGGCTGGTCATGGGCTGGTCATGGGCTGGTCATGGGCTGGTCATGGGCTGGTCATGGGCTGGTCATGGGCTGGTCATGGGCTAGTCATGGGCTGGTCATGGGCTAGTCATGGGCTGGTCATGGGCTGGTCATGGGCTGGCTGGTCATGGGCTGGTCATGGGCTGGTCATGGGCTGGTCATGGGCTGGTCATGGGCTAGTCATGGGCTGGTCATGGGCTGGTCATGGGCTAGTCATGGGCTGGTCATGGGCTAGTCATGGGCTGGTCATGGGCTAGTCATGGGCTGGTCATGGGCTAGTCATGGGCTGGTCATGGGCTGGTCATGGGCTAGTCATGGGCTGGTCATGGGCTGGTCATGGGCTGGTCATGGGCTGGTCATGGGCTGGTCATGGGCTAGTCATGGGCTGGTCATGGGCTAGTCATGGGCTAGTCATGGGCTAGTCATGGGCTAGTCATGGGCTAGTCATGGGCTAGTCATGGGCTAGTGGGAGTGAAGGGAAGATAACTAGGGATTCCTTAACATATTATGTAGGTAGAGGTGGCGCTAGCGTGAGGGCCATGGGTGCGACTGTTCCTGCAGATGAATCAATAAAATACAAAGGAAAATTATGTGAACATCACATTATTTAACACTATCAGCATTATTTAACCCTACAAAACATGGCAAATGTATATGATTGAATTCAATCCTGGAATTGGTCTAGGTGGTTGTTGCTTATTTTATAAAGCAATGTACCCTACTGTCAGTATACCTCCTTGAGGGGTCCCCTGGGACTGGTAGCTACGCTGCTGGTGGGGGAAGGAACAGGGTATTTATTTAGTAAGTCATTTATTAAGTGTTAATAGTTTAAATTAAGTTAACACACTGCCAGGACTTGAGGTAGGCCTACTTTAGAAGAATCCAACAATGACGCATTTTGTAGTTTTGTAGTTTTAGTAATTTTACATGGTCTAACATATCTGTAGGCAGGAATTAGGAAACAAAACATTCAAAAGAACAGAATAGCATATTCTGAGTTTAAAGGTAGTTTCAGTGATATGATGTAGGCTATATGCACAAAGTAAACAGCATAGTGAGTCAATAACATGGACTTAATAAAGGCAGAACTAGTCACTTTAAATAACGCCCCTTTAATAATGTTTACATATCTCATTACTCATCTCGTATGTATATAGTGTACTCTATACCATCTACTGCATCTTGCCTATGCCGCACGGCCATCGCTCATCCATATATTTATATGTACATATTCTCATCCATCCCTTTACATTTGTGTGTATAATGTAGTTGTGAATGTGTTAGATTACTTGTTAGATATTACTGCATTGTTGAAATTTGAAGCACAAGCACTCCGCTACACTCGCATTAACATCTGCTAACCATGTGTATGTGACCAATAAAATGTCATTTTATTTTCGCAATAACCAAGAACGTTGAACCGCGAGGCTAAACTTCTCCAATGTTTTGGTCCCATGGCTACCATGCTGGAAGAGCATGAAGCATACCCTTTGCACAGATACTGTGAGTGACTGTGTGAGAGTGAAGTCTTGCATCTCGCTCATTGCAATATCTGCGGTGCTGCTTGTGGCATCGTTTTGCTAAGTCTACCTTTAATGTAGCTTATTTTACAGTCACTATGCAATTTAGTTTTCATTCTTATAGTAAGAATGAGAAACAAAAAACAACATTAAGTGAAAAGTAGGCATTGGTTTGAAGCTGAAAAAATTAATTCCCATGATCCCAACTCCACCCATGATCCCAACTCCACCCATGCTCTACCAAGGTTTTCCAGCACACAGCTTTGACCTGCTACAGTAGCTATGTTGGTCTATTGTACTTCAAACAATGATTATGCAGGTTGCTTATGAGCCAAACATTCTCAAAGAGCCCAATTCAGATTCTTAGAGGAGGTGCTCCCACAAAGTGATTTTTACCGCCTACAAGAATTCATTGCACACCACACTAATCCCATTCCACTAACTTTTGAGGCTTTATGTATTATTATACCGCGCCAAAATATGAAACGCAACATGAAACAATTGAATATATTTTTCTTCATATGAGGAAATCAGTCAATTGAAATAACTTCATTAGGCCTTAATCTATGGATTTCACATGATTGGGAATACAAATATGCATCTGTTAGTTACAGCTACCTTAAAAAATGGGCCTCAAGATTTCGTTGCGGTATTTTAGTGATTTCAAATTGCCAATCGATAAAATGCAATGGTGTTCGTTGACCGTAGCTTATGCCTGCCCATACCATAACCCCACCGCCACCATGAGGCACTCTGTTCACAATGTTGACACCAGCACTCCCTAAAAACTTGGAGACATATGTGGCATTGTGTTGTGTGACAAAACCGCACATTTTAGAGTGGCCATTTAGTTTAATTTAATTGTCCCCAGCACAAGGTGCACCTGTGTAATGAATATGCCGTTTAATCAGCTACTTGATATGCCACACCTGTCTGGTGGATGGATTATCTTGCAACAGAGAAATGCTCACTAACAGGGATGTAAAGAAATTCAACAAATTTGTACAAAACATTTTATAGAAATAATATTTTTGAGAATATGGAACATTTCTGGGATCGTTTATTTCAGCTCATGAAACATGTGACCAACACTTTACATGTTACATTTATATTTTGTTCAGTGTATAGCTTTGCTTTAATACTGTCTGTCAGTATACCTCCTTGAGGGGACCCCTGGGACTGGTAGCTGCACTGCTGGTTGGCTGCTGGTGGGGGAAGGACCAGGGTCTTCAAAATGATTTATTTATTGAGTTTAAATTAAGTTAACACACTGCTTTAATACTTACAAGACCATCATGATTAATTGACCAAATGATTTTGTCTTGTAGTAATGTGGTGCCTGCCTGTATTTCCTTAAACCTTTGTTTTAGCAATTTAGTTACTATTTTTGATTTAACCTTTATTTAACTAGGAAAGTAAGTTAATAACAAATTCTTATTTACAATGATAGCCTACTGGGGAACGGTGGGTTAACTGCCTTGTTCAGGGGCAGAACAACAGATTTTTACCATGTCATCTAGGGATTCGATCCAGCAACCTTTCGGTTATCGGCCCAACGCTCTAACCACTAGGCTACGTGCCTCCCTAATACATGTCATTAAAAAAATATATATATATAATTCATAACAGATTTTCTTGCCCCCACCCCTAGTGCCGCACCACTGGAATGGCCGTACATGGCAGAGTTGTTGACAGATATCCAGATCGGAGTTGTAAAAAATAATCAAGACGGTCAATGAAGCCAGTCAACTGGCAGAGTTGTTAGTTTGGCCACTGTTGATCTAAACAGATTTGTATTAAAATTTCAAGAGGACAGGAGAAGAAGCACAATGGAATTTATTCTGAATGTTTGAAAGTGGTGAGTTTCTGATGCTAGCCAGCATGCATCTGCTCACTGCAGGGCACAACGTGCTGTTTACATGTATTTGTTTTCTCAGCTACAGTTAGAGTGGTGTCCTGTCCGACAGTGAAACATGTCTAGCTCTTACCATAGCTTGGTCTATGGAGTAGCTAGCTAGTGTTGCAAAAGTCTATTGCGTTGCATGCATTGTAAGGTAGCAGCGTGTCAATTTGGTTTTGAACTGATGTAGCTATGTCATTATTATTATTTATTTTTTATCCAGTCCTATAAATACTCCAAACAGCCTACTCGACCTCTCGGAGGCGTACGCATGGTCCTAAAGCACACACTTAACACATTTAGTATTACATTCCAATGATAAAACTAGGGGGGACAAAGATGCAATTTCAGAATGTGGTGGGGACATGTTCACTCCATCCCCAGTGAACGTTGCGCCCTTGGTTTTTGGTATATTTTAGTTGTCACTAGTAGACTAAGCATAGGTGATTAGAGGATGTTGAAATGAAGCTTGAACAGTGGAGGAAGCACCGGTTTCCTTTTCGACTTGCGGTAACTCTAAATCAATAGTTGTTTAGTTTCCCGAAGTGTCGGAAACATTCACTTGCTCGACCATTCTGAAGGTCATGTAACTGTTACATGCAACATTTCTTGTGAACTTAACAGGACAGATGTTGCTCTCTAGTTTTATGATGTAACAAAGGTCTGGTTGAATGTATTCTGCCACTGTCTTCTTGTCTCAGCTGAGTCCAGACATATGAACTAACAGGTTATAACAACGCAATTATCACAACATGTAATATGGCTATTTTTCTGGCTTTCTTCCCTGGTCATTTTACCCACACACCGCTACTGCAAGGTGTAGGCTTGGACTCATTATTTCACCAAGGTAAAGTTGGTTTGTCAAAAGCCATTTAAAGTGGTATAAATCAATAACTAATTAACTGTCACAGAAACATAAAACTAGATATTATTTATTCTATAAATGTCTAGCACACTTTTACAACCTTTGTTTTGGGGAAAAATTCCAGTTTTGATTTGATAGAGGGCATGTAGTCTATCAAATTTAAATTTCTATCATATCAAAACTGGAATTTCTACTCCAAGCAAAGGTTGTAAAATTATTCTAGACATTTAATTAATAAATCATACCTAGTTTATGTGACAAACGGTGAAATAATTATTGATTTTTACCATTTTAAATGGCTTTTGGCGAATGTCTGTTGAATGTCCGAATGTGTGAATATAAAACCAACTTTACTTTGGCCTCATTATTTCTCCATGGTTTCTGACTTTAGCTTCTCGTTGCCTTGTATTAAACAGTGTGCGATAGGTGTTATGGGTGTAAGATGGCACAGTGATGCCATCTGTTGGTAAATGTTCATTACTGCAACTCTTGTGTTTTACCGGGGTGCTTGAGATACCCGGATGTGTTGTCATATACTGAACAAGACTGGTTACTCGCATCAATGCCTCTGTCTCGTCATTTAACATTCAAACAATAGGCTATTAGGCTACTTTTCTGAAGGACAAAAATGACGTTTTTATTACTACCATTGTTTATTTTGTCCAGTTGTTCAAATGGAACGAATGGATATGGAAGATCAAAGATGATAACTAGACCTAGACATGTTATACACCACAGTAGGAATATTGTTAATAAAAGTAAACCAAACTTACCCGATTCATCGTGTAAGCTATTCTTTCTTCAGCGTTTCTTCAAATATAAAAACGTGAGAGTTAATCTGTAGCTAGTTTACACTACAGTTACTTTGTCACAGCATTCAGATAAACAGATAGACCAGAGCAATCAGGCGTCCTTTAAAATATCAAAACTCGACTTAAACTGTGACAAATAAATGTCTGATGTTGGCTAACCTTACTTCAGAAAGATCCTGGATAAGATTTAAATCTATTAAAGTCAATTAAACGTTCAACACCTTATTCACCAAGAATCCTGTTGTCTGTTATCGTCTAACTCTACCCGAGATCCACTTGAAACAACGTCCTCTTCGGGAGTCCAGATAGTTTTAATGTCTGAGGCCCAGTAATGGACGCCTATAAAATACCAGACTGTTTACAGCAGCGCTGTCCGTGCAGCGAACCAGAAAAACCTGGTGTACGTTCAATCCGATGTCTGCAGTGTCCATGCAGCATTTTCAACAATGCAACCTCCGCAGTAGTCAGTGCATTACAAGCATTTCGCTACACCAGCAATAAAATATGTATGTGACCAATAACATTTGATTTGATTCATAATTCTTCCGCTTCACGGAGCAGACCAGAATCAGCGCCGTTGAGAAGGAAGTGGTCTTCTTCTTCTTTAGTGTTATGACGGTCCGCAAACAATGACTATAGATGCACGCCCCCACCTAGTGTGTTGGCTGTGTATCAGCCTACTATTCTGTATTATTCATTCATAACACTGTGAAAAACCAACTAACCCTGCACCCATTAAAACCTCATCATTATTCCACTACTTTGGCCCTCTGATCCCACACCAGGCCAGCAACCGGAAAGGACGAGATATTATCTTTCAAAACACCTTGGAACTCTTCTGAAGTAAAATATTGTATACCCAATTACTTCTCAACAGCTGCCACCACAACATCTATCCACTGTGATTTACATTCTATTCCTGCGGTACAGTTGACAACCATGGCCATGAACACCAAAAAAATTAAAAATACTGAAGCATGTTATTCCTATCACTCTCTATTGACCTCCGCCTAATCACAGGGATCCTCTCAGGATCCCTCACCCTGGACCCATCTTCCTCTAGTACTCTCTTCACTGCCTCAGCATACAACACCTTCTGCACTACTGTGATCCTGGTAACCTCAACCTGTCTTTCTCTCACCGGACACATCTGATCTCCAGCACCATGTGTACCCCTACAGTTTATACACACAACTTTTTACATCAATACTACACATTCCTTTCTCTCAGGTCCTCCTGCACACTTCTCACATCTAGGATGCTGGAAGGAAGTAGTCAAGGAAGGGAATTTGTGTTTATACAGGAAGTACCCCTCCTACACTTACCAATCATGTCAATGTCAAGCTATACAGAGCTTTAAAGCTCGCCAGTTTGTAGTTTTAAAACTCGGAAATGAGTTTCCTTTGGCTCGTTCAGCCATCACAATAGGAAAAATGTATGGGGGGAAATTAGGGTTTGTAATAAACACAGAAAATAGTTAGCACAGGCTAAGGAGATCTTATACGTTTTGTTCTATGAGATAATAGCAGTCAGTTAATATGACCTTTATGAATTATGAAGCCTTTGTGATGTGCTTTTTAAAATTACTTAAATACGTCAAAATTCACAAGAAGTGACGTTCGCCGATAGATTGTATAACAAAACATATAACATCTAAACCTGTGTTTACAACAGACCTTATTTTCGGCATTCATCCAAAAACACCATTAATTTCCCCATAGGCTTTGTCCAGCGAACCATGGCAAAATTAGTGCCTATAAAAATACCCCCCGCATTACTCTTTCTCTCTATAGAGCCCCACAGTGGCCGAGTCATAATACCCATAAAACCTAGTGGCCAAACAGGGAAATGGTTCCAATTGTTTTCCAACATTCATTTTTCCCCCATAGGTGATTTCCAATAGGCTTACCCTGACGAGAGATTTCACATCGGCTACACTCACCCCCCTTTTGACCTCCTCCTCTTTCTGCAGCAACCAGTCAACAGTATAAACTTTACGTCCATCCCCTCGGTCTGCACACGTCAACAGTCACCCTCGAAGCATCGTTACCCATCGCTCCACAAAAGCCACCGCCCTTGCAGAGCAAGGGGAACCACTACTTCAAGTGATGTCACCGATTGAAACGCCACTAGCACGCACCACCGCTAACTAGCTAACCATTTCACATCGGATACACAAGCTCAGACAATTTTTTCAATACTACATTTAGCTAACATTAGATAGTTAATCCAGAGATGCTTATGTTTAATACTAGATCATTGATTGCAGGATATTAGCTTGTCACTTAGCCTTTTAATAAATTGATAACAGTAAACCTAGATAGTTGTATCTCATAGTACTCCGAGTGGTGACTCAAGACTCGCGTGAAAATAAAAGAGAGCCGCACACTCTAGGAGCTCAGATGCAAAATGTAATTACCGGTGTCTGTAATCATCGCCAAGAGTGGCCTAATATCATTGGTTAATTCTCAAATATTAAAATGGCATACAAAGAACAACATACAAACAACAAATGGATAGCATACGATCATATATTCATTTTAGACTACACAAGCTTACAAACAATTACAATGGCAAAGTCACAATAATCACAAGAATGGCTTCAGATCAAAGTCTACGTTGAGACCGAAGGGAGCAAAGGTCTTTAAGTTAAAGATCCAGGCAGCCTCTCGTTTTAACAATAAATGATCAAGGTCACCCCCTCTCCTAGGGAGGGTGACATGTTCAATGCCAATATAACGCAGAGACGAAATCGAGTGGCCTGCCTCCAAAAGTGGGCCGCAACTGGATAAGTAAAGTTTTTGCACCTGATGGTGCTACGATGCTCTGAGATACTTACTTTTATTTCGCACTTTGTTTTACCCACATAATTTTTACCACAAGGACAAGTTATAAGATAAATAACTGCCTTAGTGGAGCATGTGATAACACCTTTGATTGGGATCTGTTTCCCTGTTTGTGGGTAGCCAGATAACAGATGGCTAATTACATTGATATGCTTTGGAATGTCTAGGCAGCGTATCAGGAAAGCAAGCAAGACTTTAGTTTAGATAAACAAATGTAGTTAGGTCGATAGCTACCTTACATCAGACATCCTCTACGCTGATGTTGGCTTATTGGATGCTACCAAAAAATGTAATGGGATGAATAGAAATAGTGATAGCACACAGAAAGCTGCAATGATAGAACCCATTTTCAACTCTTGGCACATTGACCTTACAAATGTTCACCCCAAGTGAGCCCCTGACTCATTGACTATAAGGCCTACAGATGAATTCAGGTCTTTTAATCAATGTGTGCTTGTGTGTGTTAGTGTATGAGTACAGGTGCATAGGTTTGTGTTTGTGGGTCTGCATTAACATAAGTGAAGTAACACATAAAATATTGGTTTAGGTGTTACGATATTCATTTAAAAGTAGTTACTCACCTGATAACTTTTTCCACTTAATGTGGAAAAATAACGTTATCATATTAACCAAGAAGATATTACATTTACCGGTTTTATTACATTATAAATCTAAAAGTTATTACATTAACCGTTGTTACAAGACAGCATGCATAGTTCTTACCTGGACCTCATTGATATTATTATCCAATGTATTATTGATTAGTTTTAGGAATATTTTAATCAATATAGATATATAATATATACAGTTTAAGTGATAACTTCTTGTTTAGAAGATAACGGATTTAATTTATTGATCAATTGAATACATGAATATACACCTATTGTTGAAAAATTCTACATAATGACATTTAATAATATCATGAGTATATGAAAAGATACAATTATCAACACGCCCCCACACACACGGGTTCGCTGACATTTTCTATGATAACATTTATCCATTTAGATGTGTAATATTACATAGACACAGGGGAGACCTGGTCCTAGATCAGAGCTGTATATTATGCTCCAGAGGTTACCATGGTGATCAGACTAAGGCAACTGTTTAAGAATGAGAGATGGATATGACTGTTCACTAGATGTTTTCTACTGACCCTTTATTTATGGATCTGGAACCGGTGTCAGATAGGAGGGAGAGGAAATACGGCACGTTTTTGCTTTTTGGTGTTTTCTCATATTCCCTAAATGAGCAAAGCTCTCTCCACACAGACAGACATAGGGTTTCTCTCTAGTGTGTGTTCGCTGGTGTGAAATCAGGCTCCCTGATTGACTGAAGCTCTTCCCACAATTATCACATCTGTAAGGCTTCTCTCCAGTGTGTGTTCGATGGTGTCGATTCAGGGTGGAAGCTGCAGCAAAGCTCTTCCCACACTGATCACAGCTGTAAGGTTTCTCTTCAGTGTGTGTCAGTTGGTGTGTTGTCAGGTGGACTGACTGATTGAAGGTCTTCCAACACTGATCACAGCTATAAGGCTTCTCTCCTGTGTGTATCCGCTGGTGTCTAGTTAGTTTTTCTGATACAGCAAAGCTCTTCCCACACTGATCACAGCTATAAGGCTTCTCTCCAGTGTGCGTTCGCTGGTGTGCAGTCAGGGTGGAAGCTAGAGCAAAGCTCTTCCCACATAGACAGACATAAGTTCTCTCTCCAGTGTGTGTTACCCGGTGTCCAGTTAGGGAGGAAGCTACAGCAAAGCTCTTCCCACACTGATCACAGCTGTAAGGTTTCTCTCCAGTGTGCGTTCACTGGTGTGCAGTCAGGGTGGAAGCTAGAGCAAAGCTCTTCCCACATAGACAGACATCAGGTGGTTACCTGATGTCTAGTCAGGGAGGAAGTTACAGCAAAGCTCTTTCCACACTGATCACAGCTATAAGGTTTCTCTCCTGTGTGTACACACTGGTGTACAGTTAAGGCTCTTGCACTAACAAAGCTTTTCTCACAATCAAGACAGGGGTAAGGCTTCTCCCCTGTATGAATTCTTACATTCGATTTGAAGGTGTTAGATGCAGCAAAACTCTTCCCACACTGATCACAGTGAATAATGAAGCCACTCTGGCTTGTGAAACTCTTCCCACAGTCAGAGCAGCAGTGGTGAGGTTTCTTCCCTGTACGTCTCTGCTGGTGTTTCTTGGGGTGTTCTAATCTGGAGAGACTCTTCTCTGTCTCGTCAGCAACAGGATGTTGAGGCTCCCCAGATGATAAGCCCCTCCCACTAAGAGAACGATGGTTAGGGGTTTCCCCTGTAAAATAAAGACATTGAATACTTAGTATTTGTTTATGGACCCATATTTCCAAAACCTATAACTTTTTTTTATTGTTATTTAGCAGGTGCTCTTATAAAGAGCAATTTACAGGAGCAATTAGGGTTAAGTACCTTGCTCAAGGGCACAGACAGATTTTTCACCTTGTCAGTTCAGAGATTGGAACAAGCAAACTTTTGATTAGTGGCCCAACGCTCTTAACCACTAGGCTACCTGCCGCCCTTATCATCAATATACACTCAGTGGAGTGGCCAGTTTATTAGGCACACCCCCCTCCATACATGTATACTGTTAATCAATGAATTAACAGAAGTTGCAGAAGCAGATTGTAGTCTGTTCCACACCCCATTGTTCTTACTTGATGAAATCAAATCTCCCTCCTTGTGTCCTTCTCTCACAGTTCCACTCTGCCCTGGTGTTTTCCTGCAGTCGACCAGCCGCACAGACACCCTCTTCAGACCCAGCAGTAAGGTGCTACCAGGAGAGTTGTGACCAGGGGACGGACTAGCTCTGTCCTGGTGACCACAGGAAGTATTGTACATAGAATATCATTAGACCAAACATTTGATTACTTAAGTCTAAATCTCTGATTGGTCCATCCTTATAATACCTCCTTTCTCCTGAAGTGTGTAATCGTTCACTACTTTCCACAAATGTATAACAATTCTAATGCTCAGAAGCTTTGATTGCGCATTCATTGGAGTTGAACACATCTTTCACCCTGAGTTAATCTTGGTTTAGGCAGAACTAATGTCTCATGAATTGGTCAACCGCTCAATTTAGTTCTGGGTTCATACGTGATAAGAGGAGAGCTTAAGAGACGCTGGAACAAGGAGCTCCACCCTCTTTCAAGATACAGGCCGTATATCCCCTCCCCTTTCCAAAATTCAGAGGACGCCAACACCTGCGAAACCGTGATTTGTCATAATAACCAGAGAGGAAAAACCAAAACTTCTGAACTACTGCTGCTCATTATGATGTAGTATTTAGAGCCAAATCCATCAATTATTTGGTTTTACCTTCCACCCGAAATGAAATGAATATCAATGTATACAGTTATCCCCATGTACAATAGAGCCACATCTTTCTGGTGCCATTTACAGCTAGTTTCTAGTCTAAAGTGTTGCAGAGTTATTCTGATGTTTTTCTGGTGCCTTTTACAGCCTGTTTCTAGTCTAAAGCGTTGCAGAGTTATTCTGATGTTTTTCTGGTGCCATTTACAGCTTGTTTCTAGTCTAAAGTGTTGCAGAGTTATTCTGATGTTTTTCTGGTGCCTTTTACAGCTTGTTTCTAGTCTAAAGTGTTGCAGAGTTATTCTGATGTTTTTCTGGTGCTAACAAGCATGCAATGAACAACGTGCTGTTTACATCTATATTTGCTCACCCTTCGGAAAATCAGATCACGACTCAATCCTACGTATTGTACAGATATTCCAGTAATTCTATACACATACTGTCCATAATGTATACATCCTATACATCCTGTGATGGAAAATGTTATCATGTGAAGAGCAGTCTTCAAAATGTTCATATTGTTATAAATAATCCTTGGTTCCTGCCTGTACTTGGTAAAAATATGAAGGGGGGCAACATGACCCCCTCCTCAGGACCATCTGGCAGAACGACCAGAATATGTTCTATAAGTTAAGACAGGAGGCGGTGCCAGACACATGCCGGAACCAACCCTATGAACTATGACTATGTAACGTGTCTGTAACCAGTAATATAAGAGATCTAATGGGACTTCCCTGAGGGAGATACCTTCAGAACGGTACTTTATGCTTCCTAAGTTTGACTTTGACCTCTAGAGCATGCTGATAATAAACAATGATTCATTTAAGATTGACTTTGAGTGCCCCTGTGTAGAATTTACACGACTATCTCATCACATCTACTACAAGACCAAAAGTATGTGGACACCTGCTCATCAAACATCTCATTCCAAATGCATGCGGTCCCCCCTTTGCTGCTATAACAGCCTCCACTCTTCTGGGAAGGCTTTCCAATAGATGTTGGAACATTGCTGCAGGGACTTGCTTCAATTCAGCCACAAGAGCATTCGTGAGGTCGGGCACTGATGTTAGCCGATTAGGCCTGGCTCGCAGTCGGCGTTGCAATTCTTCCCAAAGGTGTTTGATGGGATTGAGGTCAGGGCTCTGTGCAGGCCAGTCAAGTTCCTCCACAACAATCTTGACAAACTATTGCTGTATGGAACTTGTTTTTGCAAGGGGGCATCATGCTGAAACAGGAAAGGGCCTTTCCCAAACTGTTACCACAAAGTTGGAAGCACAGAATGGTCTAGAATGCTGTAGCGTTAAGATTTCTCTTCACTAGAATTAAGGGACAGAACGATGACCAACAGCCCCAGACAATAATTCCTCTTACACCACACTTTACCGTTGGCACTATGCATTGGGGCAGGTAGCGTTCTCCTGACATCTGCCAAACCCAGATTTGTCCGCCGGCAGCGAGCCTTACACGGAACCCAAACTGTCTGCCATCATGCGCTATCGTGCATAAATGTATTTTGTCCCCTACACCAAACGCAGGTTAAAATATCAAAACAAACTCTGAACCATTACATTAATTTGGGGACAGGTCGAAAAGCATTAAACATGTATGGCAATTTAGCTAGTTAGCTTGCACTTGCTAGCTAATTTGTCCTATTTAGCTAGCTTGCTAGCTAATTTGTCCTGGGATATAAACATTGAGTTGTTATTTTACCTGAAATGCACAAGGTCTTCTACTCCGACAATTAATCCACACATAAAACAGCCAACCAAATCGTTTCTAGTCATCTCTCCTCCTTCCAGGTTTTTTCATCTTTGAACTTGTAAAAAAAATCCCTGATTGGCAACTACACTTTTACCACGACAACCGGCAAAACACTTCGTCTTTCAATCACCCACCTGTTTCTATAAACCAATGAGGAGATGGGAGAGGCAGGACTTTCAGCGCGATCTGCGTCAGAAATAGGAATGACTTCTATTTTAGCCCTTGGCATCGCAGATGCTCGTTGGCGTGCGTGAGCAGTGTGGGTGCAATAATTGAATAACATGGATTTCTAAATTTATTTTGCGACGCTCGCGCAAGCGATGTGTCCGGTCTGGTCAGCATGTTACATCACTCCAGCCGAGGCTTGGCACTGCGCAAGGCAGTGGCGGATTTAGGTATGGGCAGCCCAAGGCGGCATCTTGCCGGGGGCGGCACGGGGCGCCCATTATTTTTTTGGGAATGTTGACATTTGCGTGATCGATTCTTCAGGTGGGTTTGTGTGCACGCACATGTGTGTGCATCCCTGCGTAACAAACAGAATAAATAATCTCCCTTTCGCAAAGTTTTAAATTTCCATATTGTAGGTAACAATGATGATTTTATTATTACTGGGTATGTATGTGGGATGTTCCACCACTATAAATGCTGTGAATAACATGCGTAAACTAATGCCCATTTGCTCTCCTTTAGAAACGCCTGTAGCTGCATCCCACCAAATTCTGCTGCTGAGGATGAATCACTGTCTACAGACCCTGCTGCTGAGGATGAACCACCGTCTACAGATCCTGCTGCTGAGGATGAACCACTGTCTACATACCCTGCTGCTGAGGATGAACCACTGTCTACAGATCCTGCTGCTGAGGATGAATCACTGTCTACAGACCCTGCTGACTGACAGAATTCAGACACAGCTAATTTGCACAGGACCAAGTGAGGTACCACCTAACTTTGTTTCCCCAAGGAATGAGAGTGAAGGAAGAAGTTGCCACCACCAGTATATCAGGAAGACCTTGGTGAGTGGTGAAAAAAATCCCTAGAAGTTGGCTGGTGTATTCTGACAAAAACAACAGCCTTTTCTGCTGCAAACTCTGTTCTAAGAAGAAAACTAATTTGGGAAGCTCAGGACTTGTGACGTTCGTCATAAAGATGAGACCAAGACGCAGCGTGAGTAGAGTTCCACGTAATATTTAATAACTGAAACTCAACAAAACAACAAACTATCGAACGAAACGTGAAGCTCTACGAATAGTGCAGACAGGCAACTAAACACAGAACAAGATCCCACAAACACCAAAGGAAATGGCTACCTAAATATGATCCCCAATCAGAGACAACGATAAACAGCTGCCTCTGATTGGGAACCATTATCAGGCCACCATAGACATACAAATCACCTAGACCTACAAAAAAACCTAAACAATACAAAAACTAGCATACCCAGCCTAGTCACGCCCTGACCTAACCAAGATATCAGTTTTCTTTATATTTAAGGTCAGGGCGTGACAGTACCCCCCCCCAAAAGTTGCGGACTCCCGGCCGCAAACCTGAACCTATAGGGGAGGGTCCGGGTGGGCATCTACCCTTGGTGGTGGCTCCGGTTCTGGATGCAGCCCCCCTCTTTACGCTGATCCCTCCGCCTTTGTAGACCCGGACTGTGGACCTGCTGGAGACCCCGGACTGTGAAATGTCGCGGAAGCTCTGGACTGGGAACTGTCGCAGTGAGCTCCTAGCTGAAGCGCACTGGAGGCCTGATGCGTGGTGAGTGCGGGAGCAGGCATAGGACATACTGGACTCTGGAGGCGCACTGGAGATCTGGAGCTTAGGCTGGCACAATGCGTCCTGGCTGGATGCTCACTTGAACTCGGCAAGTGTGGGCGCGACAGGACGTTCACTGAGCTGTTTGGACGCACCGAGACACAGTGCGCAGAGCCGGACAGGATATCCTGGTCCAAGAAGATGTACTGGAGACCAGGAGCGCTGAGCCTGCATCCGTCCTGGCTGCATGCCCATTCTAGCCCGGCAAATGCGAGGCTGGAATAGAGCCCACGGGCTATGAATGCGAACTGGAGACACCGTGCGCATCACTGCGTAACACGGTGAATGACCAGTCACACGCTCCCCACAGTAAGCACGGGGAGTTGGTCTTCAGGTCTAAACCCTACCTCCGCCAATCTTGTCTGTGCCCCCAAACATTTTTGGGGTTGCTCAATCATTTGCCTCGTTGGTATAACTCCTTATAATGTCGCCGTTCAGCTCTGGCTGCTTCTATTTCTTCCTTCGGGAATTCCATTTTTACTCCCCGCCTGCGTCCAGGGTCCTGCTTCATCCAGAATCTCTTCCCAGTTCCATTCCTCCTGAACACGCATTTGCTTACACCGTTGTTGGTGGGATCTTCTGTCACGTTCTTCATAAAGATGAGACCAAGGTTTTCGCAGCGTGAGTAGAGTTCCACATAATATTTAATAACTGAAACTCAACAAAACAACAAACTATGGGTAGCTAACAGAAGTCCATTGCAAGCTCTTCGAATAGTGCAGACAGGCAACTAAACACAGAACAAGATCCCACAAACACCAAAGGGAATGGCTACCTAAATATGCATCCCCAATCAGAGACAACGATAAACAGCTGCCTCTGATTGGGAACTGTTATCAGGCCACCATAGACATACAATCACATAGACCTACAAAAACCTTCCATCATACAAAAAAAAACCTAGACAATACAAAAACTAGCGTTACCCCACCCTAGTCACGCCCTGATCTAACCAAAATATAAAGAAAACAGATTGTTAAGATCAGGCTGACCAGGACTGATGAGACTAGATAAATTAGTTAGTTAGATTTGTCTGACTTCACAGTTGGCATTCAGAACACAAAAAACATGGAAAGAACTGGCAATGAGGATCATTATAAATGGAAACAATTGCATAAGCATGAGATGTCAAATTTATTTGAGGCTGAGAGGATAAGATGGAAGAGAAGTGTTTTAACACGTCTGACTCATTTTACCAAATCTCTAAAATTAGAACACTCTAGCTACTAATGAGACATACAGAAACAAAATAATCTCCATCAAATGGACATTTCTTCAAAAGCCAAAGGTTGAACTGATGGCACTTTGATCCAGCTCATGAAAGAGCACCTTAACGGGGAACATGAAAGAAGGATGGCATTTCTCACACCACCAGCTACCAACATGTTTTTTTCTACTCGCAATGCACACACAGAAATCAGTACCATGGATAGACGCATCATATTTAGCCTAAGTTTATCTAACTAAATCGTTTTTTTGGCAGGGTGCAACATTTAGAAGTGGGGGGGACAAAAAAAAATGCTAATTCAGAATGTAGGGATGTCCCTTGTCCCCAGTGAAAGTTGCACCCTTGTTTATTTTTAAAATCTTTTAGTTGTAGTAATGTAAGCATAGGTGATAAGATGATGTTGAAGTTTAAATTGTGCTTGAATAGTGGATGAAGGGCCTGTTTTCTTTGCGACTTGCGGTAACTAAATCAATTGTTGTTTAGTAGTCCGAAAACGTTGGAAACATTAACTTGCTTGATCATTCTGTAGGTTGTAACTGTGAACTTAACAGGACAGATGTTGCTCTCCGGTTTTGTGATTTTAACAAAGGTGTGGTTGACTGTATTCTGCCACTGTCTTATTGTCTCAGCTGTGTCAAGGCTTAATAACAGGTTATATAACAAACAACGCAATTATCACAACACAGGTTGTAATATGGCTATTTTTCTGGCTTGGCTGAAGCTTTTACCCACGCACCACTACTGCAAGTTGTAGCTTTGTCCTCATTATTTCTCAATGATTTTGACTTTACCTGCGCATTGCCTTGTATCAATCTGTGTGCTTTAGGCTAGTAGGCTACTTTGCTGAAGGACAAAATATCCCAAATTACCACCATTTTGTCCAGCTGTTCAAATGGAACGAATGGATATGGAAGATCAAATATTATGAAAAATAGGCCTTGACATTTCATACACCACAGAAAGCATATTGTTCATAAGTCAACCAAACTTACCCGATCCGTCATGGAAGCAACTGTATTCTTTCTTTTTAACGTTTCTTCAAATAGAAAACATGACAGTAAGAGTAACGTTACGCTACAGTTACTTTCTTTGTCACAGCGTTCAGATAAATAAAAGCTCGACCACACCTTTTTAAATATAAAACTCGATTTAAATTTTGACAAATAAACGTCTCATTTAGACTAATCTTACATTAGAAACATCCTGCAAAAACCGGTTGAATTATATTTGGTTTGAAAACTAGATAGAGGATGGTAACAAAGTACTTCCTGTTGATGCTTTTCAGCTTCTTCTGTGGTGTTTAAGAGGTGCCGCCACCAACTGTATATAGTCAACAACACCTCTCTTCAAGTGGGTGAGGCGGTTTAGGGAGTCATTTATTGTTAGGATATAACTGCTGTATTGCCTCGATGATATATAGTATGTTAAATTAATGTCAAAACAAATTGGCATGATCAATATATCATGAATCTATTTAAACTTTAAATGATTTTGTATCACGTCTTTTGTGTCATCCTCAATGATTGCAAATGCATTATGTCCACGTGTGGTTGTATTGTTTTTACATTTGCAAGTTACATCAAATAAATTAAAATCAAAACAAATCTAAGGTATTTATAGAAACAACAGAAATAGCTTGCAGCCTCCGCCTGGCTGTGGTTTGCTGGAAGGTGGCAGGCTGAATTTGAGATTAGAGAAATTCCTTGCTATCGTCTTTCAAATTAGGTGATGGCTAGATGGCTTTCTAGCGCTTATAGCGGTCCTCTGAATGGAAGACACAAAAGCGGCCTGCCAAGGGCTTGTGGCAGTCCTGTGAGTGCAGGCTAAGAAACTTCAATCAAATAAGCCATTTGTTTTTGATGACCAAATTCAACACTCTCTCATTGACCTCCATACAAAAACTCCTTGCTTGGTGGGCGAAAAAAACGGACAAATAGCACCTGCTGGAGGAGACAGATTTTCCCTTGAGTTGGACCTCTCACTTTGCCTCTTCCTCTCTGACAACGTTCTCTTCCAGAATCCAGCTGTGGTTATTGGCTGAGGCCCAGTTAGAGTAGCCTTGTAAATAACATACTGATTACCGATGAGTGATCCGTGCAGTGAACCAGTAAAGTCCGATTGATGTTCAATCAGACTTCTGCAGTGGCCAAACACAATGGCCATTTTAGCATGTAAATCTTGGTGGGGGCAAAGCCTACATTTTTGAGGGGGATGAATGCCAGCAAGGCAACAACACAACACTAAACAATACATTAATTGCACTATAACAGTGACAACCGGTTCCCACAAACTATTAGGGCCTACATAAAGCTGTCCCAGCAGAAGAGCTTTCTTTTCAGCACCATGGAGTGAATCATTGTCATGCTACACCTGGCTATCAGCGGAGCCTTGTCTGGCAGTGAAACATTTCATTCAGCCTCATTTACCTCCTTTAAAAAAAATAAGGCTGATATGGCTGATTTGCTTTAACAAATGTGGTTTCTACTGACAATTGAGATGTACAAACTATGGCATAATCAATCAAATGTATTTATTAAGCCCTTCTTACATCAGCTGATGTCACAAAGTCCTGTACAGAAACCCAAGGGGAATGATGGGAACGATGAGTGGATAAGAGGCAATCAAATTTTGATTAAGACAATGAGCAACATAGTAGTAGTCAATATAACTATTTGTTTAGCACTTATAAAATGAACAGGAACAGAATTCAGAAATGCGCCGTTCTTACAGTATTATCCCTGTACACCAAGTCAGAATCATAGGATAAATAAAGGGGGCATATAAGCAGACAATGAACGCTTTTATAATATTTGATGATATTTCTCTGAAAACGGGCTATAGGCTACATGTCAGAACAGTAGGCTAAGTTATGAGGGGTAAGGGATCCAATTATTAGGGTAAAGCACATGGGCTACTAACAGCTTACTACACAACATACATTTAGTATTACTCTCTTAGCTACAGTATACATATCTCCCTGGCATATTACATCATTTATGCAACAGCATACAATACATTTTTGGACTCAGTTTGTGCTGTGCTCACTTGAACAGGAAGGTGGCATGGGCAAATTTTGTCATCAAACTTTGTCATCAAAGTCTGTCTTCCTCTGGATTTATGATACTTTCAAGTCAACTGAAAACTGGGGGGAAAAACAAGGTTGTATCATGACGTCAGTGATCTTCAGGTCGGAACTCTAGAAAAAGAGGCCAGAGTTTCTGACTTGGAATTCCGAGGTGGATGACCATTCAACACGTATTTTCCCGGTCGGAGCTTGCGTTTTTCGAGTTCCCAGTTGTCTTGAACTCATTGAAGTCTGTCATTTCCCAGTTCAGTTTCCAGTTGTTTTTAAACGCGGCAGAAGTCCTGCTGGATTGACAGCATGGCCAATATATTCAACAGTTTCTGGCCCATGATGTTGTATGTGTATGTTTATCCTTTTAAGCTTGGAAAAGAGACCAGACTTGGACCACATACCATCTCCACTGAATACCAGGCTAGTGATTGCTTTGCAGCGCTTGCTGTTAGCCACTGATTCCTTCCAAACCACTCATTGTTGAATTTGCTATTTCCAACTTGTTGTGTAATGTTTATGTCCAATGGCTGATGAGCACCGATACGTATTATCTATAATTTATCTTCACCCTGCGGTCCGACTCATCCCAAACCATCTCAATTTGGTTGAGGTCTGGGGATTGTGGAGGCCAGGTCATCTTATGCAGCACTCCATCACTCTCCTTCTTGGTAAAATAGCCCTTACACAGCCTGTTGAAAAACAAATGATAGTCCCACTAAACCCAATCCAGATGGGATAGCATACCACTGCAGAATGCGGTGGTAGCCATGCTGGTTAAGTGTGCCTTGAATTCTAAATAAATAAATAAGTGTCACCAGCAAAGCACCCCACACCATAACACCTCCTCCTCCATGCGTCACGGTGGGAGATACACATGCGGAGATGTTTTAATCAATTACTTTGTAACATGATTATATTTAGTATAGTTTCCTCTAAAAAGGATAACTTCAATGTTTTACAATTTAAACGTTTCTGAAAAATCACTGAGGATGGTCCTCCCTTTCCTCCAGAGGAGCCTCCACTGATACACACCCCCAACAGACACCAGTTAGTCACCCAGATAATCTCCTCCTTACTAATACCTAACGAGCTCAAAAAGGAACAAATCACATAGCCAGATAACAGATGGCTAATTACATTGATATGCTTTGGAATGTCTAGCCAGCGTATCAGGAAAACTAGCTAGATTTTGGTTTAGATATACAAATGTAGTTTACTAGCTAGCTAGTTTGTTAGCGACCTTACATCCGATTATCCTCTTTTCTGCTGCTCTGATGTTGGCTGACTGGATGCCTTCATCTTTGAAATGAAGAGGAAAAAAAGAGGGAAACATTATTTGATAGAAGAGCATCACTTCTCAATGGTCGACGACATGGCAACCCAATGAGTTGAGACTTCAGGTCCGTTTTCAAAATCCTCTGGTTCAAAGTTGTGGCTACAAACAAACATTTTAATATTTCTCACATCAACTGGATAAACCTTCACGGGGCGGTTCTCCAAGTCCTGAAATCGCTATGAATTCTGGATATTGTGATTTGCTTACAACCAGAAAATGTAGCAAGCCCGTTTCTACAAGTGAGACACAGAAACATTCATATTTGCATGTAGTGAGGAATTTCAACATTTTTATGACACAATATATTCATAACATATTAATAGACATACACTGAGATGACAAAACATCATGATCACCTGCTCTTTCCATTACATAGACTGAACAGGTGAATCCAGTGAAAGATGTGATCACTTATTGATGTCTTGTTAAAGCCACTTCAAATCAATGTAGATGAAGGGGAGGAGACAGGCTAAAAAGGGATTTATAAGCCTCGAGACAATTGAGACATGTATTGTGTATGTGTGCCATTGATGTTGAATGTGCAAGAAAACACATTGAAGTGCCTTTGAACAGAGTATGGTAGTAGGTGCCAGGAGCACCGGTTTGTCTCAAGAACTGCAACCTAAAGGACATCCAGCATACTTGACACAACTGTGGGAAGCATTGAGTCAACATGGGCCAGCATCCCTGTGGAACACTTTTGACACCTTGTAGAGTCCATTCAAAAGAAATTGAGGGTGTTCTAAGGGCAAAGGGGGTGGGAGCATCTCAACATTAGGAAAGTGTTCTTAATATTTTGTGCACTCAGTGTATACAGGTAAGTCTGTATTCTAGAGGTCGAAGATCAAAGTTCTGTTGATCTGAATGGACAGCTGTGAATCTAATATTTCCAATGATATATGATTAAAGGCTATACATGAGTAATAACCTGTATGCTGACATTGTCATAGGGTAAAACCCCAATGGGATGGAGGGATGAATAGAAAAAGTGGTAACACACAGAAAGCTACTATTGATGCAATGAAAGAACACATTCAACTGTAGGGACATAGACCTTAAAACAAATCTATATGAGACATGTTCACCCCAAGTGAGACAACCGATCACCCTGGCTCATTGACTATAAGGCCTACAGATGAATTCTGTTCATTTTTTATCATTGTGTGTGTGTATATATATATATATAAAATTGTACAGGTGTGTATATTTCAATCATTACGTTATTTTACTTTTAGAAGTGTGTATATTGTTAGATATTACTGCACTGTTCACGGTAGGAACACAAGCATTTCCACACCGGCAATAACATCTGCTAAATATATGCATGTGACCAATACGATTTAAAGATTAGAGTGTATGTTTGTGTGTGTCACGCCCAGACTTTAGATATCCCTGTTTTTCCTATATATTTTGGTTAGGTCATGGTGTGTCTAGAGTGGGTACTCTAGTTTTGTTCTTCTAGGGTTTTTGTATGTCTATGTTGGCCTGATATGGTTCCCAATCAGAGACAGCTGTTTATCGTGGTCTCTGATTGGGGATCATATTTAGGTCGCCATTTCCCTTTTGTGTTTGTGGGATCTTGTCTACATTGAGTTGCCTGAGTGCATACCAGTAGCTTCACGTTTCATTTATGCTTTATTGAGTTTCTCTTTATTAAAAATATGTGGAACTCTATTCACGCCTGGTCTACTCATTACGACGAACGTGACAGTGTGAGTACAGGTGAATAGGTTTGTAATTGGTGGAGGGTGGTATGTGCATTAACATTTGTGAAGTAACACATAAAACATTAGTTTAGGTGTTATATGATCGGTTGAAGTCATTATGTTATTCATTTAAAAATGTGTTACTCACCTGATGATGTAACTTATTACATTGTGGAAAAAGTCATACTATAACAAATTATCATATTAACCAAGAAGATATTACATTTACTGGTTTTATTACATTATAAATCTAAAAGTTATTACATTAACCGTTGTTACAAGACAGCATACATAGTTCTTTCCTTGACCTCATGAATATTATTATTCAATGCCTCATTGATTAGTTTTAGGATCCTTTTAATGAATGTAGATATACATTTAAAAAATGAAAGTGATAAGTTCTTGTTTAGAAGAATTCATTTAAAATGAATATACACCTATTGTTGAAACATTATTCTACATGAAGACATTATAATAGTGTCATGTGTATGAAAGATACAATTATCAACATCCCCCCACAGGTTCACTATGACATTTCCTATGATAACATTTATCCATGTAGATCAATGTGTGATATTACATAGACACAGGGGAGACCTGATCCTAGATCAGAGCTGCATATTATGCTCCATGGAGGTTACCATGGTGATCAGACTGAGGCAACTGTTTAAGAATGGGAGATGGATATGACTGTTCACTAGATATTTTCTATTGGTCCTTTATTTATGGGTCTGAAACCGGTGCTGGAAGGGAGGGAGATGAAATACGGCATGTTTTTGTTTTCTGGTGGTTTTTCTCTCTCATTGGCCCTAAATAAACAAAGCTCTTCCAACCTAGACAGACATAAGGTTCCTTCTCCAGTGTGTCTTCACTGGTGTGAATAAAGGGTCCATAACTGACGAAACAATTCCCACACTGATCACAGATATAAGGCTTCTTTCTCTCCAGTGTGTGTTAGCTTGTGTTTAGTCAGGGAGAAAGTTTGAGAAAAGCTCTTTCCACACTGATCACAGCTATAAGGTTTCTCTCCAGTGTGTGTTCGCTGGTGTCTAGTCAGGGTGGAAGCTCGAGCAAAGCCTTTTCCACATAGACAGACGTAAGGTCTCTCTCCAGTGTGTGTTAGTTTGTGTGTAGTCAGCTCTCCTGACTGATTGAATCTCTTCCCACATTGATCACAGCTATAAGGCCTCTGTCCAGTGTGTGTTCGCTGGTGTGTAGTCAGCTCTCCTGACTGATTGAATCTCTTCCCACATTGATCACAGCTATAAGGCCTCTCTCCAGTGTGTGTTCGCTGGTGTGTAGTCAGGTGGCCTGACTGATTGAAGCTCTTCCTACACTGTTCACAGCTATAAGGTTTCTCTCCAGTGTGTAAACGCTTGTGTATGGTCAGGCCTCCTGAATTAGCAAAGCTTTTCCCACAATCAAGGCAGGGGTAAGGCCTCTCCCTGTATGAATTTTCAGATGATATTTTAAGGCATTAGATGCAGTAAAACCCCTCCCACACTGAGAGCAGCAGTACAGTTTCTCTCCAGTGTGAATCTGCTGGTGAATTAAGGACCTCAGTCTAGTCAAATTCTTCCCAAAGTCAGAGTAACAGTGGTGAGGTTTCTTCACTGTATTTCTCTGCTGGTGTTTCTTGAGGTGATCTGATCTGGAAAGACTCTTCTCTGCCTCCTCAGCAACATGATGTTGTTGAGGCTCCCAAGATGATAGGTACCTTCCACTGAAAGAGCGATGGTTATGGGAGTCCCCTTTGAAACAAAAGACATTGAGTAACTAGGTTTTGGAAATATGGGTCCATAAACAAATATTATACAAATAATATAGCAACATACACTCAGCAGACAGTTTATTCGGTCCACCCCCTCTTTCACAAAAATTGATCGCTCCTACATACAGTGGGTCACGTGGCGGTGAGTCCATTGACCCATCCAGCCTGGTGTCAACGGTACAGGCTAGTCGAGGTGGTGATCTGGTGTGGAGAATGTTTTCCAGGCACACTTTAGGTCCCTTGATACCAATTGAGCATTGATTGAACGCTACAACGTATCTGAACATTGTTGCTGAGCAACCCAATAGAGTATCTTTGGGATGAGATGGAACGGGCTGTTGGCAGCATGAATGTGTAGCCGTCCAATCTGCAGCAACTGCGTGATGCCATCGCGTTAGAATGGACCAACATCCCTGGGGTACGTTTGACACCTTGTAGAATAAATGCACCAAAGAATTCAGGCTGTTCTGGAGGCAAAGGAGGGTCCGACCCAGTACTAGATGGGTGACCTAATAAACTAGTAACTGAGTGTATATTTTTTATCAAATCAACAGAAGTTGCAGGAGCAGATTGTAGTCTAATCCACACACCCCATTGTTCTTACTTGATGAAATCAAATCTCCCTCCTCGTGTCCTTTTATCACAGTTCCACTCTGCCCTGCTGTTTTCCTGCAGTCGACCAGCCGCACCGACACCCTCTTCAGACCCAACAGTAAAGTGCTACCGGAAGAGTTGCAACCCGGGGACTCTGGCAGGGTGGAGGGGGATGGGCTAGCTCTGTCCTGGTGAACACAGGAAGTATTGTACATAGAATATATCATTAGACCAAACATTTGATTACTTTAGTCTAAATCTATGATTGACAGGAGGTATTATAAGGATGCACCATTCTCCTGAAGTATGTCATCGTTCACTACTTTACACATATGTACAGTTTCTCAATCACGTCGGCCAATTTCTCAAATGGAAGTGGTATATATTTTTGTAATATCCAGTCTAATGTTCAGAACCTTTGATTCAACATTCAGTGGAGTTGAACACATCTTTCAGCCTGAGTTAATGATGGTTAACACAGAATTTAACTGTCACGTAATTGGTCAGTCACTCGATTAAGTTCTGGGTTCATACATATTGGGAGAGATTAGATGCTAGAACGAGGAGCAGAACCGGAATGAGGAGCTCCCTGTCTCTCTCAAGATACGGCGGAATGTCCCCTCCCCTTCCGAAATGTGAAAGATGGTAACACCTGCTAAATCATGATTTGTTCAAATAACCCAGTGATGAAAAACCTAAACACCAGAACTACTGCTTCTAGTTATCCCACTTGGAGCATGTTGAGAAAATGTCAGTCTCATAGTTTCAGTATCCTTATACAGTACATACATAGAAGAAACCATCAGTTATAGGGGTATTGTAACATGTAGTAGAAACCTACAGTAAAAAGGTATGGTGTAACCTGGTGCAATTTCTGCCCCATGTAACATTGTTCAAGATCCACTTCATGGGACTTGTTACTGTAACAGCATCCACATCTAAAAATCAACAGCTTACAGTGTATCAACAACATTCAGATAATGAATGGAATAAACACTTATTTTAGTACACAAAAAAAAAAAATGTAAACTACACACTATATAATTCTGGTTTCGTAGTTCAGTTTTTAGCAGTTTAAAAACAAATGACAGGAAAATATTTTTAAGTTTGAAACAGATTTTTGTGCTTAGAGTTGTGAAAATTGTACCAAAGAGAAACACAATTAGATTGATGGAGTCATGGCTAGTGGGTGTATCCACAATATGTTTTCATACCAGTCATTTCATTTCCAATCAGTGAAGGGAAGTGAATAAGTGCACACTTTGGAAGGACAGAAAGACAATTAGGGATTCGTCAACATAGTATCTAGGCAGAAGTGGAGCTAGCGTGAGAGCCATGGGTTTGATGTTAGCCTACCATTATTTAGCCCTATAAAACAGTATTTAACACTATACAATATGGTCAATTTATATGATTAAATTAAATCCTGAAATTGGTCTAGGCAGTTGTTGCTTATTTTATAAATCAATGTACCCTACAGATGTCTGTGACTATACCTCCTTGTGGGGACCCCTGGGACTGGTAGCTACACAGCTGGTGGGGGAAGGACCAGGGAATTTATAAAGTAAGTTATTTATTAACTTTAATAGTTTAAATAAGTTAACACACTGCCGGGACTTGAGGTAGGCCTACACTAGAAGAATCCAACAATGATGCATGTTGTCTACATTTTAAAAAGTCTAATACATCTGTAGGCAGGAATTAAGAAACATTAGGAAACGGAAAACATTCCAAAGAACAGAATAGCATATTCTGAGTTTAAACGTAGATTCAGCGATATTATGTAGGCTATATGCACAAAGTAAACAGCTACATTTCCCGAAATCACGAGGCTAAACTAGCTAGCTTGCTTTCAGCTGACTGGTGTTAACAAGCGAGCTACAGAGGCTAGCTGCTGGACTTTGGACAAGCAAGCTGATGTTATATAGCAGCTGTACAGTTTCCAAGTTGCTGACCCGTTCAAATAGAACTCTGAGATTTGCCTGAAAAGAAATGAGCAATATCAGAAAAGCTACAAAAAGGTCGCACATCGTTGGTTCTTAGTGGACAGAAATGTGCATGTAACATGTAATAAAAACTGTTGCAGATACAAAGTTAAATGTTTAAGTCCAATGGTGACTTTATGGAAGCTATGGTGCTGTTTTAATCCTATGAAAGAATTTCAGCTAAATAGGCACAGGAAATACTGAAAACCCACGACTATAATATAATGGAATATAACACAAAATATAAAATAATAATTGTCCCAATGAAATGTTTTACCAGTGCATAGCGAGATGCGCATCTCAGTTACTTCTCAGGAAGATTAATAATTTCGAAAATTGGTTATTAACTAGCTGGCCTGGCCTTGACTATGAATGGAAATTAGGCCAGCGAGCAAGCATTCTAGCCAGGTAGCCTTGGACAACAAAAACTACAAGCGTGACAGAGTCATAGACCGTTCAGGGAACATGAAAGAGGAGGATGGCATTAGCGTTTCTCTACAAATTGGGTGCGTGAACATGCTTTTTCTACTTGCACTCACACACAGATATCAGTGCAATGGATAGACATATTTGGCTTAGGTTGATCGGACTAAATCGCTGTTGGTATCTTTTAGTTGTCAATTTAATAGACTAAGTATTGGTGAATAGATGATGTTGAAATGGTGCTTAAATAGTGGAGGCAGCCCCTGTTTTCTTTGCGAATTGAGGTAACTCTAAATCAATATTTGTTTAGAAGTCCGATTTTTAAATTTGATTTGATTTAAATAGGCAAGTAAATTACAGGCAACATATTTTGTGCTCTCCGTCTCTGCCTTCTTGTATCGGCTGTGTCAAGGCATATGAACTAACAGCATCAAACAACACAATCACAACACGTAGGTTGTAATGGCATAGGTTTCTGGATTGGCTTCCATGTAAAAACAACATTCTGCCTTATTTCTCCATGGTTCTGACTTTACCTGCTCGTTGCGCATTGCCTTGTTTCATCAATCTGTGTGCTTTAGGCTAGTAGGCTACTTTGCTGAAGGACAAAATATCCCAAGAGTTTATTACCACCATTGTTTTTGTCCAGCTGTTCAAATGGAATGAATGATATGGAAGATCGAATATAAACTAGGCCAATACATTTTATACTGTTAATAAACGTAAACCAAACGTACCCGATCCATCGTCGAAGCTATTCTTTCTTCAACGTTTCTTCAAATAAAAAAATTGACAGTAAATGTGTACTGTACACTAGTTATTCTTTGTCATAGCATGCATATAAAAACAGCTAGACCAGAGCAATCAAACGTAATTTTAAATATCACAACTCGATTTAAATTGTGACAAATAAATGTCTGATGTAGGCTAATCTTACTTCAGGAAGATCTTGGATAATATTTTACATTATCTATTAGAGTCAATAAAACGTTCAACACCCTATCCACCAATAATCCTGTTGTCTGTTCGTCTTAACTCTACCCGAGAGTCTGTTGGAACCACGTCCCCTTCGAAAGTCCAGATAGTTAATTGTCTGAGGCCCAGTAAGTGTAGCCTTGTAAATACCAGACGGATTACCGCTGCGCTGTCCGTGCAACGAACCAGTAAAACCCGATGTATGTTCAATCCGACGTCTGCAGTGGCCATGCAGCATTTACAGCAATGCAACCTCCGCAGTAGTCAGTGCATTCATACTTCTTCCGCTTCACGCAGCAGACTCAAAGCTGTGGTGAAGGAAGTGGTCTTCTTCTTCTTTGGTATTATGGCGGTCCGCATACAATTGTTATAGATGCATGCAGCTACGTACTGTATTGGCTGTGTATCAGCCTACTACTCTGTCGTCTGAATTCATTACGCTTTGGGAAAAACCAACTAACTAACTAGTGCTGCACAGGGGTGGAAAAAATACCTAATCGTCATACATAAGTCTTTAGTTTTAAATATACTTAAGTATCAAAAGTGTAATTTCTCAAATTTAATTAAGTATCAAAAGTAAAAGTATGAATCATTTCAAATGTCTTATGAAGTAAACCAGGCAGCTCAATTGTTTATTTTACAGATAGCCAGTGGCACACTACAACACAATTGACAAAGAAATAAGTGTTTCGTGAGTCTGCCTGACCAGGTAGCCTAGTGGTTAGAGCGTTGGACTTGTAACCGAAAGGTTGCAAAATCAAATCGATGAGCTGACAAGGTAAAAATCTGTCGTTCTGCCCCTGAACAAGGCAGTTAACCCACTGTTGCTAGGCCGTCATTGAAAATAAGAATTTGTTCTTAACTGACTTGCCTGGTTAAACAAAGGTAAATAAAAAAAATCAGAGGCACTAGGGATGACCTCTTGATTAGTGCATGAGTTGAACCATCTTCCTGTCCTGCTTAGCATTCCAAATGTAATGAGTTTTTTTTGGGTGTCAATGTATGGAGTAAAAAGTACATCATTTTCTATGCATGTGGGTCCTTACTCAACATTGACAGGAGGCTCCAAACAAAAGACTGACTAAAATGACAAAACTCATAAATGGAATGAAATCAACCAAAACTCGTTTCTCTCAAGTGCAGCATAGGTTGTGCGGTCTGCAAACAACGTGTCGACTCCGACAATAATACCGGGAAGACTGGAATAATTATATTGAATGCATTAACAGAAATTACTGTAACCAAAGTAACAAACATTACAGATTAGAAATGACAGGAATTAATGTTAGAATGTACTACTGGTGATATGTAATGGGGAAGTGATATCAAATGCAAACAATTCACACAATAAAGTTATGAAACAATGAATGTGCAGAAATTGGCAGGAGAGAGAGCATTTTGGAGAGAGAAGCACATTGTGCATCTGGGCGCTGCATGGTCAATCCGACATCTGCATCGGCCATGCAGCATTTATGGTGATATGACCTCAGTAGAAGTCAAGGAATTCATACTTCTTGCGCTTCGCAAAGCAGTGCAGAGGCGTTTGTTTTTTCTACAGGATGTGTACCCCCCCACACACATTTTTACATTACAGCCTTATTCTGAAATGGAAGTGTCTTGGTGGTTCCAAACATCTTCCATTTCAGAATGATGGAGGCCACTGTGTCCTTGGGGACCTTCAATGCTGCAGAAATGTTTTGGTCCCTTCCTCAGATCTGTGCCTCGACACAATCCTGCCTCGGAGCTCTACGGACAATTCCTTCAACCTCATGGCTTGGTTTTTGCTCTGTCATGAACGGCCAACTGTGGGACCTTATATAGACCATTGTGTGCACTTCCTAATCATGTCCAATCAACTGAATTTACCACAGGTAGACTCCAATCAAGTTGTAGAAACATCTCAATGGAAACAGGAAGCACCGGAGCTCAGTTTTGAGTCTCATAGAAAGGGGTCTGAATACTTATGTAAATAAGGTATGCATCTTTTTTTTCTTAATTTTTTAAAAACATTTGTTATTAATTATTTTTAACTAATGCAGTTGATTGGGGAAACTAACATTTATTGTTAGGGTTGACATCCATACAAGCATTACACTCTGATTTGTACCTCAATATATTGTGACATACACATATAAACAATAGTCTAAACGTAGGATAATTTTGCTGGGGGCAATAAAGAGATTCAGGATTATTCCCCATGGCCTTTTCTTTCCATGGCAATTCCATTGTTTTGCTCGAGTTCAATTGACTTCTTTACCGCATCTATGTTCCAAACAGGTTACCATGGTGATCAGACCGTTTAAGAATGAGAGATGGATATGACTGTTCACTAGATGGTTTTCTATTGATCCATTATTTAGGGATCTGGAACCGGTGTCAGATAGGAGGGCGTTGAAAGACACGTTTGTGCTTTCTGGTGTTTTTTCATTGGCCCTAAATGAACAAATATCTTTCCACATACACAGATATAAGGGTTCTCTCCAGTGTGTGTTCGCTGGTGTCTAGTCAGGTTCCCTGACTGACTAAAACTCTTCCCACACTGATCACAGCTATAAAGCCTCTGTCCAGTGTGTATTCGCTGGTGTCTAATCAGGTTCCCTGACTGACTAAAACTCTTCCCACACTGATCACAACTATAAGGCCGCTTTCCAGTGTGTGTTCGCTGGTGTGTAATCAGATCTCTTGACTGACTAAAACTCTTACCACACTGATCACAGCTGTGAGGTGTTTCTCCAGTGTGTGTTCGCTGGTGTGTAGACAGGTTGGAAGCTCGAGCAAAGCTCTTCCCACACTGATCACAGCTATAAGGCTTCTCTCCAGTGTGTGTTCGCTGGTGTCTAGTCAGGGACGAAGCGAGAGCAAAGCTCTTTCCACATTGATCACATTTATAAGGCTTCTCTCCAGTGTGTGTTCGCTGGTGTGTAGTCAGATCTCCTGACTGAGTGAAGCTCTTCCCACACTGATAACAGACATAAGGTTTCTCTCCAGTGTGTATGCGCCGGTGTATAGTTAGATTTTCTGAAAGAGAAAAGCACTTTCCACACTGATCACAGCTATAAGGCTTCTCTCCAGTGTGTACACGCTTGTGTATGGTTAGGGTTCCTGCATTAGCAAAGCTTTTCCCACAATCAAGGCAGGGATAAGGCTTCTCCCCTGTATGTATTCTCAGATGAGATTTTAAGGTGTTAGAAGCAGCAAAACTCTTCCCACACTGTGAACATCTGTACGGATTCTCTCCTGTATGGATTCTATGGTGCAACTTAAGACCTCCTGGACAGGTGAAACTCTTCCCACACTGAGAGCAGCAGTATGGTTTCTCTCCGGTGTGAATCCGCTGGTGAATAATGAAGCCACTCCTTCTAGTGAAAGTCTTCCCACAGTCAGAGCAGCAGTGGTGAGGTTTCTTCCCTAAACCGCTCTGCTGGGGTTTCTTGAGTTGTTCTGATCTGTAGAGACTTTTTTTTGCCTCGTCAGCAACATGATGTTGAGGCTCCCCAGATGATAAGCCCTTCCCACTGAGAGAATGACGGTTAGGGGTGTCCCCTGTGAAGCAAAGACATTGAATAACTAGGTTTTGCAATGCATAAACAAATACGACCCTCAGTATAAACATAACTGCCAAAATAAAAGGAAACACTTGAGGAAATTAGGTTTCTGGCGGCTCTTATGGTGTTGGATAAATTTTCCTGGCATGCTTTAGGTCCACTCAACCACTTAGAGGGCAAGGTAAACGCCAATAAATATAGAGCCATTGAGTGTTCACCTTCAACCTATGGTTGATGACAATGCCCCCATCCACAGGGCATGAGTGTTCACTGAATGATTTAATGAGCATAAAAAAACATAGTTATTACTTTAACTACTGTTCCCTGAAGGAGGGAAACAAGGTACAGCTATAGGGAGTTCATGTACTAGCGCCCTCTACTGAGGAACATTAGAATCACGCTTGACAAGGCCAATGAACACCGGGCCGCACCAGAAGTCTCACCTTCTCATGTGATAAAACTAAGGTACGGAGTCAATCCTTCAATTCAGTACCGCTCTTAATCTGAACATGGCGGTGAGGACAAACAACTGTTGTACTTTGTTTGCCACTTTCATTGAACATTAGTTCTAGTCATAACTGTAGGTTCCCTTTTAGTCAGGAAACTCAGGGGATGTGAAATCACGACCCAACCCAACACCAAATGAAATGGCCCACGGCAGACCACCTAGGGTTCCAACCCAACAATAAACCTGTGCTGGTGTCTAATCAGGTTCCCTGACTGACTAAAACTCTTCCCACACTGATCACAACTATAAGGCCGCTTTCCAGTGTGTGTTCGCTGGTGTGTAATCAGATCTCTTGACTGACTGGGTATATTGCAAAAGTGTGCACTGCCTTTCAACGACCCTCTCCCGTCCCAGCCATAAGAACACTGTGGGCTACGCTGGGGCAATGACATCCAAGCGATAAAACCCCTCTCCCGTCCCAGCCATAAGAACACTGTGGGCTACGCTGGGGCAATGACATCCAAGCGATAAAACCCCTCTCCCGTCCCAGCCATAAGAACACTGTGGGCTACGCTGGGGCAATGACATCCAAGCGATAAAACCCCTCTCCCGTCCCAGCCATAAGAACACTGTGGGCTACGCTGGGGCAATGACATCCAAGCAATAAAACCTCACAAAAGTATGTGGTGATGCACAACTGGCCGCAGCACAAATATCCATCGCCCATGAGTTGGAGGTGAACCAGTGGTTAGAGCGTTGGACTAGTAACCAAAAGGTTGCAAGTTCAAATCCCCGAGCTGACAAGGTACAAATATATCATTCTGCCCCTGAACAGGCAGTTAACACACTGTTCCTAGGCCGTCATTGAAAATAAGAATTTGTTCTTAACGGACTTGCCTAGTTAAATTAAGGTCAAATGTGCGATTGGTTCTGAACTTGTAGACCTTAAAATGCCTGTCTAAAATGGGACAGATTGGGTGGGTCTAAAATCTAGGGATGATTCTCTCTCATTGTGATAGGTGCGCGAGAGCTGCTGCTTTCCCCACTCCGCAGAGGGACCAGCTTTCACTTTACCTTCAGGAGTAAAATGCCTGTGCCTGTGCCAAGCAGACTGACGCTGTTCTTGAGGGAACAGGAGCAGACTTGGGTGTAGATCCGGAAGTCAGGGCAGCCAGCTTACTGCCGGGCCTTTGTCTGCAAATCCTCTCGAAGACAGTCCTGCCTTGGCAGAAGAATACTTCAGAGGAAGGAAGCCGTGAAGCACCGTGTCCTGCATAGATGCCAAGGACGAGCCAAACAACCCCGTAGGAGAAAGTGTCTCTGCCTGTCCAGCTGGTCTCTCTCAGCACCTAAGACAAAGTCAACCAGAGGTGGCACTCTTCCACCACTGAAGCCCCTATGCTTCTCCCGAATGCTGAAATCGGCCATAGTAGGACTCTCATCTAGGAGCTCTGTGTGGGGATCCCCACAGCCAGGGCTGCCAATAGCTCAGTTTGGTAAATCTGCAGCATTGTGACCATGTTCAGGGACTGGGTCCTGGTACACCTTGTCAAGCTGCAACCCTCAAAAATAACGATACTTATTTGGGAGGGATGTGTTGGAATTAGCCATCCCTTTGTTAGCCAATGAGGCTAGGTAGACAGCTAGCTTCCCATCCAATGGAGGCATTGTGACAAGCCCCGCCCCTCCATACCCATGAAGTGCGAATACCCATGCAGCATAAGCTTGGCTGAATGCAGCGGAGTCCGAGGTGTGTCCTACGAAGCAGGGTTGAGGTTCTGGTGACGCTACGCAATGCACTTCCACGCTTCCAAGTTGCTCGGCTTCAGACGCAATCGTTGGGCAAGTGTGGGAATTAATGATTCAGCGTCTGTGCCACCAGTTAATACAGGTAGTAGTGTTAAACCCCCTCCACAGTCCCCGCAGACAAACAATGTTCTCATGGCTTCTGGAAAAAATATATTTTGGCATGCTCAACCGGTGTCGCTCATTCAGCCGATAGAGACTTAACTGGTTTTCCCCACTAAGCAACGAGTCAGAGTTAGAGCCTTCTCAGGTCTCTCCTCCACCCGTTACAGGGTCTGAGCCGAAGCATCCCATCATTTAGTTCTGACAAATTGAAAACCCTAGTCATTGATGACTCTATTCCCCGCAATATCAGACTTAAAAAAATAATTATACAACAATCATACATTGTTCACCAGGGGGCAGGGCTACCGTAAAGGCTCATCTGAATATGGTGCTGGCTGAGGCTAAAACTGGCAAGTGTAGATGGTAAAGGCATCAACGATGTTGGGATGAAACAGTCTGGTTACCAAGTGTAACATAACTTCAGCGTGTAACTTAGCTAAAAATATGTGTTGGCATCAAGTAATTGTCTCTGGCCCCCTCCCAGAACCGGCCAGACACCACGACGCCAACCAAACAGGAGCCCTGCACGATGCCAAAAGAGATATCAGCTGGCTCTATATCACTACGCTGGGAGGATAGCGCCATCTGATCTCACCACGAGCCCAGGTCCACCCCTGCATCGCGCAACTCAGACTCTGCCAAGGTACAGGCGCCCAGGGGAGGAAAATCACACTCGTTACCACAAAGCCTTCTATGGAAGGCGACACGTTTCTCTGAAGTGCTTAAACGCAGCCGGCAACAGTGGTCCCATGAGCCAGATCAATCCAGGGCAGCCCGAGCAGCCATCCAGCAGACAGTGGTCCCATGAGCCAGATCAATCCAGGGCAGCCCGAGCAGCCATCCAGCAGACAGTGGTCCCATGAGCCAGATCAATCCAGGGCAGCCCGAGCTGCCATCCAGCAGAGACATACAAGACTAAACTCGTAAGTATTATTCAAAGACATGGTGAAACCGCATGATTGTGGGCAAGGTCGTGAACTCAAACCCGGCTTAACAACCTTCATAGACTCTTACTAGCCATCTTCCTTACAACCAGTTAGCCACGCTAAAAAGCCACAAGAATAACTAGCAAATATTTTGGTAGGAAATTTCACAAAACTAGTTACCAAACTTTAACGCACAACTTCCAGAAGGATAAGCATGCCCTAGTTAGTGGGACAGTTAAGTTTTAATAAATCCTGAAATTGCATTCCAATCTTTATTTAGAAGAAATGTGTGAGATTGTTCTGCTCGAGATGAAGACAGGAAGAAATTGAAGGAATGACTCCGTGCCTTGGTAGGCGGGGACTCCACTGAAGCACAGGGTATATTGGCCTTGTCAGGCGGGACTAATGTTCTTCATTAGAGTGCACTAGCGCTCAACCTGCCCACAGCTGTATTGGGCCAAGTTTCCTGACTGAAAGGGAACAAATGCAAATCATACACCCTGGCCGTTTGTTACCAGATCTCAACCAAATGGAAACACTTATGAGATTTTGGAGCGGGAACCTCAGACAGCGTTTTCCACCACCATCTAAAAAAACACCAAATCATTGAATTTCTTGTGGAAGAATGGTGTCGCATCCCTCCGATAGAGTTAGACACTTGTAGAAACTATGCCAAGCCACATTTAAGCTGTTCTGGTCTATTAAGGCACTATGTTGGTGTTTATTTTGGTAGTTACCTGTATATATATTGTTTATCAATCAATGAGCAGTTAGAGAAACAGATTATAGTTTAATCAACACACATTGTTCTTACTTGATGAAATCAAATCTCCTTCTTCTTCCTTCTCATCCTCCTCGTGTCCTTCTCTCACAGTTCCACTCTGCCCTGGTGTTTTCCTGCAGTCGACCAGCAGCACAGAAACCCTCTTCAGACCCAGCAGTAAGGAGCTACCAGGAGAGTTGTGACCAGGGGACTCCGGCAGGGTGGTGGGGGACGGACTAGCTCTGTCCTGGTGACCACAAGAAGTATTGTACATAGAATATCATTCGACCAAACATTTGATTACTTTAGTGTTTAGTCTAAATCTCTCTACAACACTGTTCCAAAAATGCAATGGCACTTACTAATGAAGTTTGTAGTATTGACTGTCCCCATGAGACATTTTACCACTATAGCCGAGTTTACCATAGTCAAATCAAATCATACGCGCCGAATACAACAGGTGTAGAAGTCAGAAGTTTACATAAACGAGTTTTAATGACTCCAACCTAAGTGTTTCTACCACTCCACAAATGTCTTGTTAACAAACTATAGTTTTGGCAAGTCGGTCATCTACTTTGTGCATGACAAGTCATTTTTCCAACAATTGTTTACAGACAGATTATTTCACTTATAATTCACTGTATCACAATTCCAGTGGGTCAGAAGTTTACATACACTAAGTTGACTGCGCCTTTTAAACAGCTTGGAAAATTCCAGAAAATTGTCATGGTTTTAGAAGCTTCTGTTAGGCTAATTGACATCATTTGAGTCAAATGGCTGTGTACCTGTGGATGTATTTCAAGGCCTACCTTCAAACTCAGTGCCTCTTTGCTTGACATCATGGGGAAATCAGAAGAAATCAATTGTAGACCTCCACAAGTCTGGTTCATCCTTGGGAGCAATTTCCAATTGAAGGTACCACGTTCATCGGAACAAACAATAGTATGCAAGTATAAACACCATGGGACCACGCAGCCGTCATACCGATCAGGAAGGAGACGCGTTCGGTGTCCAAGAGATGAACGTAATTTGGTACAAAAAGTGCAGACTACAGATTGCAACTGCACATGGGGACAAAGATCATACTTTTTGGAAATGTCCTCTGGTCTGAGGAAACAAAAATAGAACTGTTTGGCCATAATGACCATCATTATGTTTGGAGGAAAAAGGGGGAGGCTTGCAAGCCGAAGAACACCATCCCAAACGCGAAGCACGGGGGTGGTGGCATCATGTTGTGGGGGTACTTTGCTGCAGGAGGGACTGGTGCACTTCATAAAATAGATGGCATCATGAGGGAAAAGTATGTGGATATATTGAAGCAACATCTCAAGACATCCGTCAGGAAGTTAAAGCTTGGTCGCAAATGGGCCTTCCAAATGAGCAATGACCTCAAGCATACTTCCACAGTTGTGGGAAAATGGCTTAAGGACAACAAAGTCAAGGTATTGGAGTGGCCATCACAAAGCCCTGGCCTCAACCCTATAGAACAATTGTTGGCAGAACTGAAAAAGCATGTGCGAGAAAGGAGGCCTACAAACCTGACTCAGTTACACCAGCTCTGTCAGGAGGAATGGACCAAATTCACCCAACTTCTTGTGGGAAGCTTGTGGAAGGCTACCCAAAACGTTTGAGGGTTTCTGGCATGATGGTGTTGATGTGAGCCATGACCAGCCTTTCAAAGCACTTCATAGCTACAGATGTGAGTGCTACAGTTTGGTAGTCATTTAGGCAGGTTACCTTAGTGTTCTTGGGCACAGGAACTATGTTGGTATTAAAGACTCGGACAGGGAGAGGTTGAAAATGTCAGTGAAGACACTTGCCAGTTGGTCAGAGCATGCTCGTAGTACACGTCCTGGTAATCTGTCTGGCCTTGTGAATGTTGACCTGTTTAAAGGTCTTCGGAGGGCATAGCGGAATTTCTTATAAAGGTTCTGGGTTACAGTCCCACTCCTTGAAAGCGGCAGCTCTAGCCTTTAGCTCAGTGCAGATGTTGCCTGTAATCCATGGCTTCTGGTTTGGGTATGTACGTAGTCACTGTGGGGACGACGTTGTTGATTTACTTATTGATGAAGACAATGACTGATGTGGTGTACTCCTCAATGCCATCGGAAGAATCCCGGAACATATTCCAGTCTGTGCTAGCAAAATAGTCCTGGAGCTTAGCATCTGCTTCATCTAACCACTTTTTTATCTAACCACTTTTTTATTGACTTCCTGCTTTCATTTTTGCTTGTAAGCAGGATTCATGAGGATAGAATTATTGTCAGATTTGCCAAATGGAGGGCAATAGAGAGCCTTGTCTCTGTGTGTGGAGTAAAGGTGGTCTAGAATTCTTTTCCCTCTGGTTGCATATTTAACATGCTGATAGAAATTTGGTAAAACAGATAAGTTTCCCTGCATTAAAGTCCCCGGCCACTAGGAGCACCGCCTCTGGATGAGCATTTTCCTGTATGCTTATGGCTGAATACAGCTCATTGAGTGCGGTCTTAGTGCCAGCATCAGTCTGTGGTGGTATGTAGACAGCTACCAAAAATACAGATGAAAACACTAGGTAGATAGTGTGGTCTAGAGCATATCATGAGGTACTCTAACTCAGGCCAGCAAAAAATTGAGGCTTCCTTAGATGTCATGCACCAGCTGTTGTTTACAAATATACATAGTCCATCACCCCCTGTCTTACCAGACACCGCTGTCCTATCCTGCTGATACAGCATATAACCAGCCAGCTGTATGTTGATAATGTCATCATTCAGCCACGACTCTGAAGCATAAGATATTAGTTTTGAATGTCCCGTTGGTAGTTTAATCTTCCTTGTAGGTCGTTGATTTTATTTTCCAATGATTGCACATTAGCTAGTAGAACGGAAGGCAGAGGGGGTTTATTCGATCGCCTACGAATTCTCAGAAGGCAACCCACTTTTTCTCTGTCTTCTTTTCACGCAAATGACGGGGATTTGGGCAAGTTCCCGGGAAAGCAGTATGTTCTTCATGTCGGGACCCGTTAAAGAAAAGAAGAAGCTAATATTCACTGTTCTGATGGCCAGAAGTTATTTATTTTCAGTCAAAAGAGACGGTAGCAGCAACATTATGTACAAAATACGTTTTTTTTCTTTAAATAGTTCAACTGTAATGGCACATACTACAGAAGTTTTTAGTATTAACTGTCCCATAAGACATTGTACCACTATAGCCTAGTTACAAATACATGTATGTGTACTATAATAACTTTGGAAATAGTGCCATGTTTTTATCCTTATTACTGTAGGGGAGAGTGTTGAGCCGGCCTTGTTTCTAGGATACCATACACAAAATTAATAATTTGACCAAATATTTAGGAAGAGGTCATCATTTCATGTAGTCTGTGAAGAAAGAAAACACATGAAAAAAGTGGGAAGCAAGTTAGGTCCAAAAACTGAATTTGGCTTAGAGGTTTAATGGTGCTTGCATCTTAACCAAAGTTGACCATTTTAAGATTGTTCTATACATCAGTTGGGGTCTTAATAAGCATTGAGTTCCTAAACCTAGCATGAAAATGCATCCTTGTAGCTGTGTGGGCTAATATAGTCAACATGTTTGCCTTGGGTAAGTTGAGCCAATGGAAGTGTTTTCTTCCCAGCTGGGATATGAGGTAACAACAGGGCTTAGTCTATGCTAAGTGTTTAAAAAGTACAATGTTTGTGTTAGGTGTTAAACCTGTGTTAAATAATTGTATTGTTCCTCAAGCAAGGAAGGGGCCGATGACATCAGTAAAGTGTGTACTTCACTGTATCTATAGATGGGATATTGCTTTTCAACAATAACATTTATTTTAAAAATTACTTAAAAAATATATAAATCACCGGAGTACTACTTTAAAGTGTGGGAGAGTGGGGTAAGTTTAGCAATGTTTTACATTCAGCATCACTACTTCAAGGGAAATAGTATTCTTTCTATATTTTTCAGCAATTTTTACGATATAGCCAATTTAGACTTTTATGGTTGTCATTAGTTACCACAGCCACAAATGATGACCTCTTCCTACATATTTGGTCACACAATTTTGTGCAAAGTTTCCTATAAACAAGGGGCGGCTCAACTTTACATTTGACCATTTTTACTCCAGCAATTTATAAATAAAATAATGTACTTTTTACTCAATACATTTTCCCTGACACCCAAAAGTACTAGTTACATTTCGAATGCTTAGCAGGATAGTATATTTAAGACCAAATACTTTTACTCCAGTAATATTTTACTCGGTGATTTTCACTTTTAGCCGAGTCATTTCTACAAAGATATCTTTACTCAAGTATGACCATTTAGTACATTTTCCACCACTGTCTAGCTAACGTTAGCTGTTCAAATGGAAGTGGACGATCAAATGTGAAAACCAGGCCTAGATATTTCCAACACAGTAGGTCTATATTGCTAACAAAAGGCAACCAAACTTACCCGATACATTGTTGACGCTATTCTTTCTTCAACGTTTCTTCAACCAATGTGTACGCTATAGTTACGTTGTTTGTCACAGCGTTCAGATAACTATTATGGCATTGTCGCAGGCAATTCCAGTCTCAAGTCTACAACTGAAACAGCTAGATCAGAGCAATCAAACGTCTATATAAATATCAAAACTGGATTCAAATGTATGTAGGCTAATCTTACTTCAGTAAGATCCTGGATAAGATTTTACCTGAGCTATAAAAGCCAAGAAAACATTCAACAACATCCCATTCACCAATAATCCTGTTCTCTGCTATGGTCTACCTGAAAGACACTTGGAACAGATCTCTTCGAGAGTCCAGCCACAGAGAGAACAATGACAGATATTTCACTGGAGGTATAAATGTGAAGCATCCGGTTGGCGTTTCCACTCACTACCAAATATGGTGGTGAGAGGAAGCCCAGTGGCTGGCAGTAAGAGAAGATGGAGCGAGATGGATTTTGGCCGACATTTTGCTAATTTGATCTCAATGCAGTTTTTGTTTCCAAAACTAAAATCTGTTACGAACAGATAGGACTAACTTTGAAAGACTTTACCGTTTGCGAAAGTTTTTAAAAGTGCGTTGTTTAGAGTGCATGGAAATGAGTTATTGCACACGCGCACTTATGAGTAGGCGTTCCATAACCGAAATATGCAAATACATGCTAGAACCAGCCAATGTTAGCTCTGCTCATCTTTTGCTTGTTCTATTTGCTCACATTGGAAACAACAGGCGGTGGTCTATCTTGGGTTAGTTATAAAAACCATTGGTCCAACGTGAAGTCCTTCTTCAATAGTATTTATGGAGGTCTGCAAACAAACGTTAGAGGTGCATGTTGCCACCTACTGTACAATCCATTATACTTGGTGATAGAAAAAAAAACCTGCCAATTTAACCCTTATGAAAAACAGAACACTCCCTGCAATTCTTCATGGTAAAATCATGTAATCCCAAGTACTTTTCTGCAGCTGCCACCACAACATATTTTATGTGACTTCAATTCAATTTCTGCGGTACAGTTGATAGCAATGGTTATGAACACTAAGAAACCAACCTTACTGAAACACATATTATTCCCAATCACTCTCGAGAATCCCTCACCCTGTACCCATCCTCCTCTGCTACTCAAATCAAATCACATTTTATTGGTCACGTGTTCCAAACAGAAAAGGTGTCGACTTTACAGTGAAATTCTTACTTACGACCCCATTCCTAACAATGAAGGGTTAAAAAAGTAAGATAAATATTTGCTAAATAAAAAAGGAGACACACTTTCACACTCTTCAAATATGCTGCTGCTACTCTGTTTATTATGTCCTGATGGCCTAGTCCCCTTTGCCCCTACTACATGTACATACTGCATTACCTCAATCACCTGTTCCCCTGCACATTGCCTCAGGACTGCTACTCCTTGTATATAGCCTTACTATTGTGTTACTATGTGTGGGGACCATTTGCACGTGTGTTTTGTGTGTGTGAGCGAATGTAGTGTGTGTGTGTGAGTGTGTGTGGGTAGTCTAGTGTGTGGGTAGTCTAGTGAGTGTGGGTAGTCTAGTGAGTGTGTGGGTAGTCTAGTGAGTGTGTGGGTAGTCTAGTGAGTGTGTGGGTAGTCTAGTGAGTGTGTGGGTAGTCTAGTGAGTGTGTGGGTAGTCTTGTGAGTGTGCGGGTGAGTGTGTGGGTAGTCTAGTGAGTGTGAGTGTGTGGGTAGTCTAGTGAGTGTGTGGGTAGTCTAGGGAGTGTGTGGGTAGTCTAGGGAGTGTGTGGGTAGTCTAGTGTGTGGGTAGAGTGTGTGGGTAGTCTAGTGAGTGTGTGGGTAGTCTAGTGAGTGTGTGGGTAGTCTAGTGAGTGTGTGGGTAGTCTAGTGAGTGTGTGGGTAGTCTAGTGAGTGTGTGGGTAGTCTAGGAGTGTGTGGGTAGTCTAGGGAGTGTGTGGGTAGTCTAGGGAGTGTGCATAGAGTAAGTGCAATTTTTTGTTGTTGATATAAATCATTAATGAGGTCGACTTTTAGTGCCTTCAGAAAGTATTCAGACCCCTTGACTTTTTCCACTTCGTTATGTAACAGCCTTATTCTAAAATGGATTAAATACATTTCCCCTCATCAATCTACTGCATAATGGCAAAGTGAAATCAGGTTTTACATTTTTTGGGGGAAATGTAACAAAAATATACAACAGAAATACCTTATTTGCATCATAAGTATTCAGCACCTTTACTCTAAGACTCAACATTGAGCTCAGGTGCATCCCGTTTCTGTTGATCATCCTGGAGATGTTTCTACAACTTGATTGGAGTCCACCTGTGGTAAATTTGATTGATTGGACATGATTTGGAAAGGCAGACTCCGTAGATCTCTGAAACAGGATTGTGTGGAAGCACAGATCTGGGGAAGGGTACCAAAACATTTCTGCAGCATTGAAGATCCCCAAGAACACAGTGGATGGAAGAAGTCTGGAACCACCAAGACTCTTCCTAGAGCTGGCCGCCCGGCCAAACTGACCAATCAGGGGAGAAGGGCCTTGGTCAGGGAGGTGACCAAGAACCTGATGGTCACAGACAGAGCTTCAGAGTTTCTCTGTGGAGATGGGATAACCTTCCAGAAGGACAACCATCTCTGCAGCACTCCACCAATCCGGCCTTTATGGTAGAGAGGCCAGACGGAAGCCATTTCTTAGTAAAAGTACATGATAGCCCGCTTGGACTTTGCCAAAAAGATTCTCTGGTCTGATTGATGAACCAAGATTGAACTCTTTGCCCTGAATTCTAAGCGTCACGTCTGGAGGAAACATGACACCATCCCTACAGTGATGTGTTGTTTTGGCATCATGCTGTGGGGTTGTTTTTTCAGCGGCAGGGCCTGGAAGACTAGTCAGGATCGAGGGAAAGATGAACGGAGCAAAGTACAGAGAGAACCTTGATGAAAATCTTCTCCAGAGTGCTCATCTGTCAGGTGGATGCAATATCTTGGCAAAGGAGAAATGCTCACTGATAGGCATGTAAACAAATTTCTGCACAAAAATGATGTGTGCACATGTAACATTTATGGGACCTTTTATTTCAGCACATGAAACATGGGACCAATACTTTACTTTTTGTGTTTATATTGTTTTTCATGGATATAATTATGTAATGCATAATTTATTACAGTTTTAGGAGCATTTTAATAAATTTAGTGAATAAATAATTAAGTGTAGAAATAAGCAGAAGTTGTTCAGAAGATAATGGATTGAATTTATTGACGAATTGAATACATGAATACACACTACTGTTGAAACATTATTCTACATGTATTTTATTTAACATTTATTTAACTAGGCAAGTCAGTTAAGAACAAATTCTTATTTACAATGACGGCGTACACCCGCCAAACTCGGACGACGCTTGGCCATTTGTGCGCCACTCTATGGGACTCCCAATCACGTGTGATACAGTCTGGATTCGAACCAGGTTGTTTGTAGTGATGCCTCGTGGTCAAAGACTGAGATGGTCTTAGACCACTGCTCCACTTTATTTAATAATAATAATAGTATATAAAAGAAGACAATTATCACCCCCCCCCCCACAGGTTCATTATGACATCTTCTATGATGACAATGATCCATTTAAAAACACAATGTGTGATATTACATAGACACAGGGGAGACCTGGTCCTAGATCAGAGCTGTATATTATGCTCCAGAGGTTACCATGGTGATCAGACTAAGTCAACTGTTTTAGAATGGTAGATGGATATGACTGTTCACTAGATGTTTTCTATTTCACATGTATTTAGGGATCTGGAACTGGATAGGAGGGAGATGAAATATGGCATATTGTTGCTTTATGGTGTTTTTTCATTGGCCCTAAATGAGAAAAGCTCTTTCCACATAGACAGACATAAGGCTTCTCTCCAGTGTGTGTTCGCTGGTGTGAATTCAGTGTCCCTGATTGACTGAATCTCTTTCCACACTGATCACAGCTATAAGGCTTCACTCCAGTGTGTATTTTCTGGTGTGTAGTCAGCTCTCCTGACCGAGCAAAGCATTTCCTACACCGATCACAACTATAAGGTTTCTCTCCACTGTGTATGCGCTGGTGTATAGTTAGTTTTTCTGAAACAGAAAAGCACTTTCCACACTGATCACAGCTATAAGGCTTCTCTCCTGTGTGTGTTCGCTGGTGTACGGTTAAGGCTCCTGCACTAACAAAACCTTTCCCACAATCAAGGCAGGGGTAAGGCTTCTCCCTCTATGAATTCTCAGATGAAATTTTAAGGTGTGAGAAGCAGTGAAACTCTTCCCACACTGTGAGCATCTGTAAGGTTTCTCTCCTGTATTGCTTCTTCTGTGTACTTTAAGACCCCCTGGACACGTGAAACTCTTCCCACACTGAGAGCAGCTATACGGTTTCTCTCCTGTATGGATTCCCAGATGAGATTTTAAAGTGTTAGATGCAGCAAAACTCTTTCCACACTGAGAGCAGTAGTACGGTTTCTCTCCTGTATGGATTCTTAGATGATATTTTAAGACGTTAGATGCAGCAAAATAGTTCCGCATTGAGGGCAGCGGTATGGTTTCCCTCAGGTGTGACTCCGCTGGTGAATTAAGGACCTTTGTGTAGTGAACCGCTTCCCAAAGTCAGAGCAGTAGTGGTGAGGTTTATTCCTGTACGTCTCTGCTGGGGTTTCTTGAGATGTTCTGATCGGGTGAGATTATTCTCTGTCTCGTCAGCATCATGATGTTTTTGAGGCCCCCCAGATGATAAGTCCCCCCTACTGAGAGAACGACGGTTAGGGGTGTCCCCTGTGAAACAAAGACATTGAATAACTAGGTTTTGGAAATATGGGTCCCTAAACAAATATTATCATAAATATACAGTATATTTTGTATCTATCAATTAACAGAAGTTGCAGAAGCAGATTGTAATCTAATCCACACACCCCATTGTTCTTACTTGATGACATCAAATCTCCATCTCCTTCCTTCTTGTGTCCCCCTCTCGAAGTTCTACTCTGCCCTGGTGTTTTCCTGCAGTCGACCAGCCACACAGACACCCTCTTTAGATTTAGCAGTAAGGCCTACTGGGAGAGTTACGACCCTGGCACTCTGGCAGGGTGGAGGGGATGAGCTAGCTCTGTCCTGGTGAACGCAGGAGGTATTGTACATAGAAAATAATTTCAGCACTTTGGAAGTGGTATATATATTTTTTACTCTTAGTACAAATGTCAAAACTGATAACACTTGTAACTGATAACACTGATAACACTGTCTTATGTTCAGAACGTTTGATTGAGCATTCAGTGGAGTTGACCACATCTCTCACCACTGAGCTAATCTTGATTGATCCATAACTAAAGTCTCACGTAATTGGTCAGCTGCTCGACGAAGTTCTGGGTTCATACGTGTTAGGAGGAGAGATTAGGAGACGCCAGAACAAGGAGCAGAACCGCAACGAGGAGCTCCACCCTCTCAAAATACGGGCCTTGACACACTGCCGGGACTTGAGGTAGGCCTATACAAACAGTCTAATAAATATTTAGGAAGGAATCAAGAAACATTAGTAAAAGAAAAACATTCAAAAGAGTCAAAATAACAGAATAGCATATTCTGAGTTTAAAGGTAGACTCCGCGATATGAAGTAGGCTAGATGCACAAAGTAAACAGCATAGTGGGTGAATTGCCGCAATTACCCAGAGCATTGTGTGCGATAGGCTAGAAGGTTACTTTGTTGAAGGACAAAATATCCCAACAAGTTCATTACCGCCATGGTTTACTTTGTCCAGCTTTAAATACCGCCATGGTTTATTTTGTCCAGCTTTAAATACCGCCATGGTTTACTTTGTCCAGCTTTAAATACCGCCATGGATTATTTTGTCCAGTTTTAATTACCGCCATGGATTATTTTGTACAGCTTTAATTACCGCCATGGATTATTTTGTCCAGTTTTAATTACCGCCATGGTTTATTTTGTCCAGCTTTAATTACCGCCATGGATTATTTTGTACAGCTTTAATTACCGCCATGGATTATTTTGTCCAGCTTTAATTACCGCCATGGATTATTTTGTACAGCTTTAATTACCGCCATGGATTATTTTGTACAGCTTTAATTACCGCCATGGATTATTTTGTACAGCTTTAATTACCGCCATGGATTATTTTGTACAGCTTTAATTACCGCCATGGATTATTTTGTACAGCTTTAATTACCGCCATGGATTATTTTGTCCAGTTTTAATTACCGCCATGGATTATTTTGTACAGCTTTAATTACCGCCATGGTTTACTTTGTCCAGCTGTTCAAATGTAACGCATTGATGTGGAAGATCAAATATTATGAAAACTAGACCAATACATTTTATACAGTAGAGCTATAGGCTACTGTTAGTTAACCAAACTCACTTTTTATACCACACAGCAGAGATATAATGTTAAAAGTTAACTGAACGTATAATTGTATACAGCTGAGCTATTCACTACTGTTAAAAAGCAGCCAAATTTACCAAATCCATCAAGGAAGCTACTGTTTCTTCACATGACAAGAAATGTGTAGGCAACAGTTATTCCTTTGTCATAGCGTTCAGATAAACATTATACCAGAGCAATCAAACATCTAATTAAATATCAGAAAACGATTTAAATTGTGACAAATAAACGTCTCATGTAGGCTGACCTTACTTCAGAAAAATTATTTGCAAAGAGTTTACCTGATCTATAAGTCAAGAAAACGTTCAACACCCTTTTCAAGAATCCTGTTGTCTGCTACCGCCTACTTTTACCCAAGAGCCACTTGGAACACAACGAACTCTTCTTCTTCTTCGATGGGGTTTAACGACGGTTGGTATCCAATGTTAATGGAACATTATCGCCACCAGCTGGTAGTGGTATTGAAAAAAAAAACAAACATGGGATATGGGAAAAATGAGATACCAAATAAAACACGTCAACTAAGAACCAATCCCACTTATTCAATCACAGTCCACTCCAAAATACATCCATACACAGGCTCAGGGTTCCGTGATGGCCATACATTCACTGACAGGATCTCTTGCACAGACTCAGCACAGCCCCCCCCCCAAAACGTTCTGCGGCATTCACAATGATTCATTCCAATGTTCTTAGATTTCTTCTCCGCTTGTGCTGTACAGTTTCTGACCATTGCAATAAATATTATAAAGTCCCCCTTTTTACCATGTAGCATTTCACTATTCCTGGTTGATGAGAACCCTTCACTGGTCTTGTTTGCTCTACTACCATTGTTTATTCTCCATCCTTCCAATTCTCTCACTGCCTCCAGATAGGAGACACACTGGACACTTACTTACCCTTACCACCGCATTCTCCTTCACCCTAACAGGGCACTACTTACCCTTACCACCGCATTCCCTTCACCCTAACAGGACACTACTTACCCTTACCACCGCATTCTCCTTCACCCTAACAGGACACTACTTACCCTTACCACCGCATTCTCCCTTCACCCTAACAGGACACTACTTACCCTTACCACCGCATTCTCCTTCACCCTAACAGGACACTACTTACCCTTACCACCGCATTCTCCTTCACCCTAACAGGACACTACTTACCCTTACCACCGCATTCTCCTTCACCCTAACAGGACACTACTTACCCTTACCACCGCATTCTCCTTCACCCTAACAGGACACTACTTACCCTTACCACCGCATTCTCCTTCACCCTAACAGGACACTTACTTACCCTTACCACCGCATTCTCCTTCACCCTAACAGGGTACTACTTACCCTTACCACCGCATTCTCCCTTCACCCTAACAGGACACTACTTACCCTTACCACCGCATTCTCCTTCACCCTAACAGGACACTACTTACCCTTACCACCGCATTCTCCTTCACCCTAACAGGGTACTACTTACCCCTACCACCGCATTCTCCTTCACCCTAACAGGACACTACTTACCATTACCACCGCATTCTCCTTCACCCTAACAGGACACTACTTACCCTTACCACCGCATTCTCCTTCACCCTAACAGGACACTACTTACCCTTACCACCGCATTCTCCTTCACCCTAACAGGACACTACTTACCATTACCACCACATTCTCCTTCACCCTAACAGGACACTACTTACCCTTACCACCGCATTCTCCTTCACCCTAACAGGGTACTACTTACCCTTACCACCGCATTCTCCTTCACCCTAACAGGACACTACTTACCCTTACCACCGCATTCTCCTTCACCCTAACAGGACACTACTTACCCTTACCACCGCATTCTCCTTCACCCTAACAGGACACTACTTACCCTTACCACCGCATTCTCCTTCACCCTAACAGGGCACTACTTACCCTTACCACCGCATTCTCCTTCACCCTAACAGGGCACTACTTACCCTTACCACCGCATTCTCCTTCACCCTAACAGGACACTACTTACCCTTACCACCGCATTCTCCTTCACCCTAACAGGGCACTACTTACCCTTACCACCGCATTCTCCTTCACCCTAACAGGACACTCCAGGAATTCAGGCACATGTTCACCTCCACAGTTGCAGCATTTCCATTAATTTGGCATACAATACTCTTCCCTTCTGCACACACTTGACACATGACCAAATCTTTTACATGTATGACACTGAAGGGGCTTGTGCACTAAAGCTCTTACAGGGTATCTCATGAATCCTAACTTTATATGAGAAGGGAGAGACTCTTCATCATAGAACAGTAGCAAGGATGAAGTTCATTTATTTTCTCTATGAGGACAATGTGCTGCCCGGCAGTGGTGGATCACCTGGGGCCTCTGGTCAAGGAGTGTTTCACTGATTCCCAGGTTGCTAAAGACGACAAGCGTGTTGACAAATTACCCAATGGGTCATTATACTTTTCTGGTCCAAAAATGTGAGGGTGCAAAAACATACAAAGTGGGAATGCAGCTGATTCATTTGCTCAACTGCTCAGGCACCTATAATCACATTCATTCATTACAGCAAACGAAGCAATACATGTGACAGACACAAGAGGGAAAAAAAACTGTCTTGATTTATTTGTCTTGAATTCTACTTTAGCACGACAGCCATGAAACTGAGACATAGGCCTTGAGGAATGGAACTAGCCTGGATGCCAGTCGCTTTCTGCTCTCTTACCAACACCTTGTGGAATTGCTATGTCAAATGTTTGGCTTGACAATGAGTTGGAAAGAGCACCAGCAGATCTGGGACCAGGCTAGAATGGATCTATAGAGTGATGATGATTTAGTATTTGGTATTTGATTAGAATCCCCATTAGCTGTTGCAAAAGCAGCAGCTACTCTTCCTGGGGTCCATGATGGTGTTACTACTGGTGTACGGACCAACCCATCTCACCTACTCAACTCTCAACTCATTTCAATTGTCTATTTAGCTTAGCCATTGGTTATTGTTGTCCTTTCTCTTTGGCAAATGGCCAATGTGCATAAAGATGGCAGAATTCAGATATGGCATAATTGATTTAGCACTATCCACTGTGTTTCAAAACTATGGCGCACGACATGTTTTAGTGTGCCATTAAATCAGCTCAATCTATCTTTTAGGATTTTCAAAATGGCCGCCGCCTTGAAGCTAAAATCGGGTCATGTATATTGTGCTAATGACAAAAGCAATGTACAATACGGCAAACACAGGGAAAACAAGGAATTTGTGGTAAGTGCAATGTTTACGCACCGCCACTATTTAGACAAGCCGACATGGACTGGTTGAGGACTTATGCTCCACAGAGAGCGAAGAGGAGAAGGTGAGTAACTCCACAATCTGGCTGCAGTGGATTACTTTAAAGTGGTGTCTGAAATACGATGGTGCAAAGTTATAGACTGATCCGATAAACCATCGCATTACTGTTCAAATAGTTGTATCAAGTCTGCCCAAATGTGTCTAATTGGTTTATTGATACATTTTCAAGTACAAAACTGTGCACTCTCCTCAAAGAATAGCATGGTATTCTTTCACTGTTACTGTAAATTGGACAGTGCAGTTAGATTAACAGGAATTTCAGCTTTCTGGCCATATCAGATATGTCTATGTCCTGGGAAATCTTCCTGTTACTTAAAACGTCATGCTAATCACATTAGCTCAACCGTCCCATTGTGGGGACACCGATCCCATAGAGGTTTTAAAGTGGTGACTGAAATGGCCCATATTCCCTATATAGTGCACAAATATGAGTATTTTTCTTAGCGCACTATACAGAGAATATGATGCCATTTCAGAAACATACTCATATTGGTAGATAAGAAATACTAGGGGAAAAGTATCTCTTCTTGAAGAATGTGAAAAACTTAAAAGGCAGGCAGAGAGAGAGAAAAAATAGAGTTGGCCCTTTTAGTGACTCAGGAGAATCAGGGCAGTGTATGTATCAAATGTCTTAGAGAATGAGTACTGATCTAGGATCAGGTCCTGCCTGTGTGATCTTATTTATTGCGATCTAAAAGGCCAAACTGATCCTAAGTCAGCACTCCTGCTTTGAGACGCTTGATACATGGCCCCAGAAGGAGAGGGTACAGCAGTAGTAAAACCAAGTCAAATGATCTTGAAACATGTTGATAACATTCATACATTATTATGTGAGATGTGTCAATCTGTAACTGTCCTGTTGCAATGTCTGTAACAGAAAACACCTTGAACACCTGTACAGATAACCATCTCTTACATGTAATAAAATAGACCTGCATTAGATGGTGTAGGTAGACCGGTGACAATCACAGCTTCATGACAGATATAGTATAGACATGTAGTTGAATTGAAAGGCGCTCTTGCATTTAAACATACAGGGCTGGTTTCCCAGACACAGAATAAGTCCTGGTCTCAAAACCTATTTTAATGGTGATTCTCTATTGAAAGTGTTTGTTAGTCCAGGACTACGATTCATCTGTGTCCAGGAAAACCATCCAGAAGAGATATTATGACCAAACCAGTTTGGCTGTGGCTTCACCTGGGTGGCGTCCCAAATGCTCTATGGGCCCTGGTCGAAAGTAGTCTACTATAAAGGTCCCATTGGGTCCTGGTCAAAAGTAGTGCACTATAAAGTGAATAGGGTGCCATTTTAGGATGCAAATCTCTTTCTTCTATCCATCCCTCTTTTCTCTCCCTCTGTCACATTCCACTCATTGTATCGCTGGTTAAATGAAACGTGAGCAAAGCTACTGTATGAATCATTACATGGGCTAGACAGTAATGTATAATGCTTTATAGCGTCATTTATAATGCATTATAATACACTAATAATGTTTTGTTACCAACTGACCCTTGAGTTTCCAGGGACAGACACAAACAGGGATCCTGGGTCACGTTCATTAGGGCACTTAACAGAAAAGGTTTTGCAATGAAAAACGTTAATGAGCGTGTCTTATTGGACAAGTCGGACAAGTGGGCAGCAGGTAGCCTAGTGGTTAGAGCCAGTAACCGAAAGGTTGCTGGAACGAATCCCCAAGCTGATAAGGTAAAATCTGTCATTCTGTCCCTGAACGAGGCAGTTCCTCGGTAGGCTTTCATTGTAAATAAGAATTTGTTCTTAACTGACTTGCCTAGTTAAATATATATATATAATTTTAAATCCAGATAGTTTCACCCTCATTTCAGTACTTTCCCCCCCTATTCATACCTAAGGAACACGACCCTCATGGATCTATGCTGTAACAGATCCACTACATTAACATTACAAACAGTGTTCTCCGCCTTATATTTTAGTCATGTAGACCCAACACAGGGGTGACCTGAAACGTAAATGCAGGTACAGTAGATGTATTTTCAACATTGATCTATAGGTGGTGCTACTAACAGGCTCCTACAACACTCGGCTGAAATGGCACTCTTATCAGGTTTTGTTCAGTACAAAAAAATGTGTTCCAATTTTCACGGCTTCAAACCCTAAATACATCTACTTTAGAGCTTCTCAACTGGCCTAATAATTCTAATAGAGGAAGTGCATGTTGAACAGATGTGGAGGTCTTCATTGACCAGAGAGAGGGAGGACCCTTACCAAAAAAGATTGCCATTAGAGTGCAGTGTCCAAAATAACTTTTTTTTTACTGCAGTCATTTGCAGTGTAAAGTATAACTGAGGTTCAACTGCAGTAAATGAGGTTCAACTGCAATAACTGAGGTTTAACTGCAGTATAACTGAGGTTCAACTGCAGTATAACTGAGGTTCAACTGCAGTATAACTGAGGTTTAACTGCAGTATAACTGAGGTTCAACTGCAGTATAACTGAGGTTCAACTGCAGTATAACTGAGGTTCAACTGCAGTATAACTGAGGTTCAACTGCAGTATAACTGAGGTTCAACTGCAGTATAACTGAGGTTCAACTGCAGTATAACTGAGGTTCAACTGCAGTATAACTGAGGTTCAACTGCAGTATAACTGAGGTTTCAACTGCAGTATAACTGAGGTTCAACTGCAGTATAACTGAGGTTCAACTGCAGTATAACTGAGGTTCAACTGCAGTATAACTGAGGTTTAACTGCAGTATAACTGAGGTTCAACTGCAGTATAACTGAGGTTCAACTGCAGTATAACTGAGGTTCAACTGCAGTATAACTGAGGTTCAACTGCAGTATAACTGAGGTTCAACTGCAGTATAACTGAGGTTCAACTGCAGTATAACTGAGGTTCAACTGCAGTACACTGCAGTTATTCTGTAATTACTGCATCCAAAATACCACAGTTGACTGACTGGTTACTGCACTTTTACTGCAGTTTCAAAACGGCAACCTTTTTTTTGTAAGGAGAGGAGTAACTAACGTTACAAAGAACTGTGAAACAGACACATAACAGTGTTACCAAGTTGTAAGCAGAGCCATATATATTATAACATACATAGATTTCAACAGGGCTCTGGCTCTAATGATCTGTTATGTAAGGGATAATCAACCAGAGGCTATGGGTTCTATGGAAAATAATGAACGATGTGGAAGGTGTGTTCCAGCTGACTTTCCACTTTTCCAGTATGCATAGAGCCCCAAGTTGATTATCCCTTTTATACCAGGGCTATAATTGAACACATTTGCTGCTAGAAATGTGTTAATTGGCCAGTAGAAATGTGTTTAACATCCACTGAAGGTAGCTAGCAAGTTTACTAGACAGCGACAGTGGTTGCCTTGGTAACCGAACAAACTGACTCGCTAGTTTAGCGAACTAAACCATCAGTACTAGTTCGCCATTATGAAAATCGAATTCAAACATGCCAATAATGTTTATTGAACTTTTGCTTTCAAAAGCAACTCAAACATATAACATGTAAGAACGCACCTTTCTATCGTGCAAATATACCGTGAGTTATACGGAAATAATGCACGCTCTAGAATGCCCTTCAAGCCAATCAGAAACACATATTCAATGCTATGGTATAACATCATAATGATACATTTTTTTATCCCTGAACTAAAACATCAGCAAGACCGTCCACCTTCCTGTGGCTTTGTCAAGGGAGCACAGTAGGTTTCGCAGTACCCCCACCCCTAATTCCTCTGTCATTTGTAAAGGGGGGTTGTCTTCATCTTTGAACCCCCACAGAGAGCAGCTTCCTGTGGGGCGGTCATCAGCCGTTATTCAATGGCTCCAGGGAAGCACTGTAACACTGTTCTAGAAGATCCAACCAGCCGATGAGCAAGCAGATGGAGGACCAAAGCAGCCAATGAGAGAGCAGCAATGAGACCAAGTCTGTCATTTTTTCATTTTTTTGTCTCTTTTTCCTTTTCACCAAATGACTTGACGCTACTGAACGTCAATGGTGATTTGAGCAAATACGTTATTAATAATTGTCATAAGTGTAGATGTTATATATCTCTAATACATCTATATTATCAGTCACATACTGCTTGGTTGTGGTCCTCTCAGGACTCTGTCATCGTTCCTACAGCTATCTCTCTGTCTCTCTCTGGAGTAATAATACAAAGTAAGAGAAGGAACCATTAAGGTGTTTGTCTGCATCCGAAATGGCACCCTGTTCCCTATGTTTTCCACTATTGTTGACCAGGGCACATAGGGAATAGGCTGTCATTTGGAATGTAGATGTTGAGTCACTACGATACAAGGCATTGGCTCATACAGGGTCATCAGGTCCTTGAGATCCCAGGTCTGAACACCTGGTAGTCATACTAGGAGAGGAGGTATACTCCTTCCTGTCATGGAGAAGACCCCTTCAATCCTTCTTTCACTGCCTCTCTCCATCTTCACTGCTCCCTGTGAGACAAGAGAAGAGGATTCGTTAGCGCAGATGTGACGTTTTCCCTTTTCACACTGTCATGTCGACCTAAGCTGTTCTGAGCTGGTAACATAGAGTCCTGTACACAACACTGAGCCCAGGCTAGCTGTACTGACCTGGTAACATAGAGTCCTGTTCACAACACTGAGCCCAGGCTAGCTGTACTGACCTGGTAACATAGAGTCCTGTTCACAACACTACAGTACTATAGTACCAGGGGAGTGTTCAACAGGACACTAGTGACTACTACAGTACCAGGGGTGTGTTCAACAGGACACTAGTGACTACTACACTACTACAGTACCAGGGGAGTGTTCAACAGGACACTAGTGACTACTACACTACTACAGTACCAGGGGAGTGTTCAACAGCACACTAGTGACTACTACACTACTACTGTACCAGGGGTGTGTTCAACAGGACACTAGTGACTACTACACTACTACAGTACCAGAGGAGTGTTCAACAGGACACTAGTGACTACTACACTACTACAGTACCAGGGGAGTGTTCAACAGGACACTAGTGACTACTACAGTACCAGGGGAGTGTTCAACAGGACACTAGTGACTACTACAGTACCAGGGAGTGTTCAACAGGACACTAGTGACTACTACAGTACCAGGGGAGTGTTCAACAGGACACTAGTGACTACTACAGTACCAGGGGAGTGTTCAACAGGACACTAGTGACTACTACAGTACCAGGGGAGTGTTCAACAGGACACTAGGGACTACTACAGTACCAGGGAGTGTTCAACAGGACACTAGGGACTACTACAGTACTATAGTACCAGGAGTGTTCAACAGGACACAGGGCACTAGTGACTACTACAGTACCAGGGGACACTAGTGTTCAACAGTACCAGGACACTAGTGACTACTACAGTACTACAGTACCAGGGGAGTGTTCAACAGGACACTAGTGACTACTACAGTACTACAGTACCAGAGGAGTGTTCAACAGGACACTAGGGACTACTACACTACTACAGTACCAGGGGAGTGTTCAACAGGACACTAGTGACTACTACAGTACCAGAGGAGTGTTCAACAGGACACTAGTGACTACTACACTACTACAGTACCAGGGGAGTGTTCAACAGGACACTAGTGACTACTACAGTACTGTAGTACCAGGGGGTGTTCAACAGGACACAGGAGTACTACAGTACCAGAGGAGTGTTCAACAGGACACTAGGGACTACTACACTACTACAGTACCAGGGGAGTGTTCAACAGGACACTAGTGACTACTACAGTACCAGGGAGTGTTCAACAGGACACTAGTGACTACTACAGTACCAGGGGAGTGTTCAACAGGACACTAGTGACTACTACAGTACTATAGTACCAGGGGGTGTTCAACAGGACACTAGTGACTACTACAGTACCAGGGAGTGTTCAACAGGACACTAGTGACTACTACAGTACCAGGGGAGTGTTCAACAGGACACTAGTGACTACTATAGTACCAGGGAGTGTTCAACAGGACACTAGTGACTACTACAGTACTGTAGTACCAGGGGAGTGTTCAACAGGACACTAGTGACTACTACAGTACCAGGGGAGTGTTCAACAGGACACTAGGGACTACTACAGTACCAGGGAGTGTTCAACAGGACACTAGTGACTACTACACTACTACAGTACCAGGGAGTGTTCAACAGGACACTAGTGACTACTACAGTACCAGGGGTGTGTTCAACAGGACACTAGTGACTACTACAGTACCAGGGGAGTGTTCAACAGGACACTAGTGACTACTACAGTACCAGGGGAGTGTTCAACAGGACACTAGGGACTACTACAGTACCAGGGGAGTGTTCAACAGGACACTAGGGACTACTACAGTACTATAGTACCAGTGGGAGTGTTCAACAGGGCACTAGTGACTACTACAGTACCAGGGGGTGTTCAACAGGACACTAGTGACTACTACAGTACTACAGTACCAGGGAGTGTTCAACAGGACACTAGTGACTACTACACTACTACAGTACCAGAGGAGTGTTCAACAGGACACTAGGGACTACTACACTACTACAGTACCAGGGGAGTGTTCAACAGGACACTAGTGACTACTACAGTACCAGAGGAGTGTTCAACAGGACACTAGTGACTACTACAGTACCAGGGGAGTGTTCAACAGGACACTAGTGACTACTACAGTACTATAGTACCAGGGGGGTGTTCAACAGGACACTAGTGACTACTACAGTACTGTAGTACCAGGGGAGTGTTCAACAGGACACTAGTGACTACTACAGTACCAGGGGAGTGTTCAACAGGACACTAGTGACTACTACAGTACCAGGGGAGTGTTCAACAGGACACTAGTGACTACTAGTACCAGAGGAGTGTTCAACAGGACACTAGTGACTACTACAGTACCAGGGAGTGTTCAACAGGACACTAGGGACTACTACACTACTACAGTACCAGAGGAGTGTTCAACAGGACACTAGTGACTACTACACTACTACAGTACCAGGGGAGTGTTCAACAGGACACTAGTGACTACTACAGTACTACAGTACCAGGGGAGTGTTCAACAGGACACTAGTGACTACTACAGTACCAGGGGAGTGTTCAACAGGACACTAGTGACTACTACAGTACCAGGGGAGTGTTCAACAGGACACTAGGGACTACTACAGTACCAGGGGTGTGTTCAACAGGACACTAGTGACTACTACAGTACCAGGGAGTGTTCAACAGGACACTAAGGACTACTACACAGTACCAGGGGAGTGTTCAACAGGGCACTAGTGACTTTTACACTACTACAGTACCAGGGAGTGTTCAACAGGACACTAGTGACTACTACAGTACCAGGGGAGTGTTCAACAGGACACTAGTGACTACTACAGTACCAGAGGAGTGTTCAACAGGACACTAGTGACTACTACAGTACCAGGGGAGTGTTCAACAGGACACTAGTGACTACTACAGTACCAGGGAGTGTTCAACAGGACACTAGTGACTACTACAGTACCAGGGGAGTGTTCAACAGGACACTAGTGACTACTACAGTACAGTACCAGGGAGTGTTCAACAGGACACTAGTGACTACTACAGTACCAGGGGAGTGTTCAACAGCACACTAGTGACTACTACAGTACCAGGGAGTGTTCAACAGGACACTAGTGACTACTACAGTACTACAGTACCAGGGGAGTGTTCAACAGGACACTAGTGACTACTACAGTACCAGGGGAGTGTTCAACAGGACACTAGGACTACTACAGTACCAGGGAGTGTTCAACAGGACACTAGTGACTACTACAGTACTACTACAGTACCAGGGGTGTGTTCAACAGGACACTAGTGACTACTACAGTACCAGGGGAGTGTTCAACAGGACACTAGGGACTACTACAGTACCAGGGGAGTGTTCAACAGGACACTAGTGACTACTACAGTACCAGGGGAGTGTTCAACAGGACACTAGTGACTACTACAGTACCAGGGGAGTGTTCAACAGGACACTAGTGACTACTACAGTACCAGAGGAGTGTTCAACAGGACACTAGTGACTACTACAGTACCAGGGGAGTGTTCAACAGGACACTAGTGACTACTACAGTACCAGGGGAGTGTTCAACAGGACACTAGTGACTACTACAGTACCAGGGGAGTGTTCAACAGGACACTAGTGACTACTACAGTACCAGGGAGTGTTCAACAGGACACTAGTGACTACTACAGTACCAGGGGAGTGTTCAACAGGACACTAGTGACTACTACAGTACCAGGGGAGTGTTCAACAGGACACTAGTGACTACTACAGTACTGTAGTACCAGGGGTGTGTTCAACAGGACACTAGTGACTACTACAGTACCAGGGGAGTGTTCAACAGGACACTAGGGACTACTACAGTACCAGGGGAGTGTTCAACAGGACACTAGTGACTACTACAGTACCAGGGGAGTGTTCAACAGGACACTAGTGACTACTACAGTACCAGGGGAGTGTTCAACAGCACACTAGTGACTACTACAGTACTATAGTACCAGGGGAGTGTTCAACAGGGCACTAGTGACTACTACAGTACCAGGGGAGTGTTCAACAGGACACTAGTGACTACTACAGTACCAGGGGAGTGTTCAACAGGACACTAGTGACTACTACAGTACCAGGGAGTGTTCAACAGGACACTAGTGACTACTACAGTACTATAGTACCAGGGGAGTGTTCAACAGGACACTAGTGACTACTACAGTACCAGGGAGTGTTCAACAGGACACTAGTGACTACTACAGTACTACAGTACCAGGGGAGTGTTCAACAGGACACTAGTGACTACTACAGTACCAGGGAGTGTTCAACAGGACACTAGTGACTACTACAGTACTATAGTACCAGGAGTGTTCAACAGGACACTAGGGACTACTACAGTACCAGTACCAGGGAGTGTTCAACAGGACACTAGTGACTACTACAGTACCAGGGGAGTGTTCAACAGGACACTGACTACTACACTACTACAGTACCAGGGGAGTGTTCAACAGGACACTAGGGACTACTACAGTACCAGGGGTGTGTTCAACAGGACACTAGTGACTACTACAGTACCAGGGGAGTGTTCAACAGGACACTAGGGACTACTACAGTACTGTAGTACCAGGGGAGTGTTCAACAGGACACTAGTGACTACTACACTACTACAGTACCAGGGGAGTGTTCAACAGGACACTAGTGACTACTACACTACTACAGTACCAGGGGAGTGTTCAACAGGACACTAGTGACTACTACAGTACTGTAGTACCAGGAGTGTTCAACAGGACACTAGTGACTACAGTACTGTAGTACCAGGGGAGTGTTCAACAGGACACTAGTGACTACTACAGTACCAGAGGAGTGTTCAACAGGACACTAGTGACTACTACAGTACCAGGGAGTGTTCAACAGGACACTAGTGACTACTACAGTACTACAGTACCAGGGGAGTGTTCAACAGCACACTAGTGACTACTACAGTACCAGGGGAGTGTTCAACAGGACACTAGTGACTACTACACTACTACAGTACCAGGGGAGTGTTCAACAGGACACTCGTGACTACTACACTACTACAGTACCAGGGGAGTGTTCAACAGGACACTAGTGACTACTACAGTACTACAGTACCAGGGGTGTGTTCAACAGGACACTAGTGACTACTACACTACTACAGTACCAGAGGAGTGTTCAACAGGACACTAGGGACTACTACAGTACCAGGGGAGTGTTCAACAGGACACTAGTGACTACTACAGTACCAGGGGAGTGTTCAACAGGACACTAGGGACACCAGGGGAGTGTTCAACAGGACACTAGTGACTACTACAGTACTACAGTACCAGGGAGTGTTCAACAGGACACTAGTGACTACTACACTACTACAGTACCAGGGGAGTGTTCAACAGGACACTAGTGACTACTACACTACTACAGTACCAGGGAGTGTTCAACAGGACACTAGTGACTACTACAGTACCAGGGGAGTGTTCAACAGGACACTAGTGACTACTACAGTACCAGGGGAGTGTTCAACAGGACACTAGTGACTACTACAGTACTACAGTACCAGGGGAGTGTTCAACAGGACACTAGTGACTACTACACTACTACAGTACCAGGGGAGTGTTCAACAGCACACTAGGGACTACTACACTACTACAGTACCAGGGGAGTGTTCAACAGGACACTAGTGACTACTACAGTACCAGGGGAGTGTTCAACAGGACACTAGTGACTACTACAGTACCAGGGGAGTGTTCAACAGGACACTAGTGACTACTACAGTACCAGGGGAGTGTTCAACAGGACACTAGTGACTACTACAGTACCAGGGGAGTGTTCAACAGGACTGACCTCCAGAGTTCATGTCTGGATTGGGGACGTGTGTGATGGAGAAGCGGGAGCGGGACACGCTGAAACGGGAGAACTGTGATGCTGCTGTTACTGCTACCGGCTTGCCCTCGGGAGGCTTGTCCTCGGGAGGCTTGTCCTCGGGAGGCTTGGCAGCAGGGACCGGGATGGGATCGGAGACCGGTGGCTCAGCTGTAGACGGGCTGGACAACGGGCTGGTCATCAATGGGATGTCATCCTCCCACTCAAACCCACCACCTGAATATATATATATTATATATATATATATATATATATATATATATATATATATATATATATATATATATACACACACACACACACACACACACACACACAGAGGAGAGGGGTTTAGAACACACCACACACAGAGATCCATTCTTAACCCTCTTGTTCTTGTATCCCTCAGAGATCCATTCTTAACCCTCTTGTTCTTGTATCCCTCAGAGATCCATTCTTAACCCTCTTGTTCTTGTATCCCTCAGAGATCCATTCTTAACCCTCTTGTTCTTGTATTCAGAGATCCATTCTTAACCCTCTTGTTCTTGTATCCCTGATCCATTCTTAACCCTCTTGTTCTTGTATCCCTCAGAGATCCATTCTTAACACTTAACTGTTCTTGTAACTGAAAGTATTTTTCACTCTTACCTTCTTCTGACATGTTGCCATCAGAGTCCTCTGAGGCGTGTGGTGCCCTGCCTGGGGGTGGAGGTGGTGGCCCATGGTGGGGTGGTGGTGGTGGTGGCCCATGGTGGGGTGGGGCTGGAGGTCCGGCTGGGGGTTCTCCCCGCCTGAGGCCTGGCTGCTGGACTCTGCTCCTGGGGGAAACGTGAAGTCAGCCAGCTCTCCTGTGGGGCTCTCCTGGAGGTGAAAGAGAAATCAGTCAGAAAGTCTCAAATACATCTACCAGTACAGAAAACAATAATTCAACTGGCCCAACTTTAAACACCACTTTTATGTTGTGTGACTGCTTATAAATAATTTGTGATGCATCTATGCAGTGGTTATAAAGACTATGAATTATCTATAATGCGTGGTGCCTTTTTAAAAATCCAGAATGAAATATTGCCATTGATTGACCATAGTGATGTCACTATGCTTGCAGAGTGACTGACCTGGTCGAACAGGAAGACGGTGACGTCATCAAAGAAGGACACGGCTTTCTTCTTCCTGTCCAGCTCGTCACAGAAGGACTGTGTAAGGAGCTTAGGCATCTTGAGGAGGCTGCGGAGGTTTCTGGACCCACTACTATCGCTCACCACCACCGGCACCCCCATCACCTAGTCAAGTCAAGTGAGTCAGTCACAACACACTTCACATCAGTGTGTCTTAATCCTGGTCCTGGGAACCCAAAGTGGAGCACATTGTAGTTTTTAAACCTAGCATTAACACACCTGATTCCACTATTCATGATGAGTTGATTAGTTGAATTAACTGTGTTAGTACTTGGCCAGAAACACATAATGTTCCTCAGGTTTGGGAAACACTGCTTTACACGATTAAAGCTCCAATCTACAGCGGCGAAACAGCCACCTCCATTTCACAGGAGGCTGCTGAGGGGAGGCTCATAGTAATGTCTGAAACGGAGCAAATGGAATGGAATCATGTGTTTGATGTATTTGATACTAATCCACTTATTTCGCAGCAGCCATTACCACGAGCCTGTCCTCCCAAATGAAGGTGACACCAGACTCCTGTGGCCGGTTTGTGATACTACAACAAAAATACATGACTTCAAACAATAAACCGTGTTTTTTTCCTCTCTGACATCATTGCACATCATTGCATGCCAGATAGAACAGCAGAGTATTTTCTACCATTCTGTTTTAACACCACACTGGATGCTCATTTCCTCTGAGCTAAAATGATAAGAAATGCGCCTGGGGTGACCAGTGGCGCTGCTGCTCCTATTGCGGATCTCAGGTTTAAAATAGAATAACATCATGTAGGAAAATGGGGAACGTGAATATAACCAATATATAACCAACCTCCCCCTCACTGTCCTCCTCGCTCAGCTCCTCCTGCAGGTTGTAGCTCCGCAGCTCCTCCTCTGACTCACTGTCGTCTGACTCCTCCCCCTCGGTTAGAGGAGCTCGCCTCTCCACCTCCCGACACAGCTCCTGGAGTGAGGGGGAGCAGGAGAGGAGCGATGGAGATGAGGTGAGTAGGCCAACAGGACCGTTCTGGTGTCTGCTGTAGCCAGCCTTCTCCTCCTCCTCTTCGTTCTCCTCCTCTAACTCCTCATACTCCTCCTCTTCCCCTCCTCTCTCTCCATTCTCTCCATCCTCGTCGACCTGATTAAACTCTGGCATGTCCTCCTCAGTTGATCCCTGCTCTCCCTCCTCGTCCTCCTCCTTCTCTTTCATCACCTCCTCTCTGTAGTCTATGGTAGAGTCGGAGCCCAGGGACTGGATGGGGAGTAGTCATCCTCTGAGGCCCTGTGATGGTTCTCCTGGTCAGGGTGTCTGGCTGAAGCCTCCTGCACTGTGGAGGAACCCTCAGACACCATGGTGGAGCTGCACCCAGATGCCGGCTCCTCGCCGCTGTGCTCAGACTCCAGGCCTACAGCATCGTCAGGGGCAGACTCTTTGGCCAGACAGCCCCCCATCTGAGGGGGGAAGGGGGCCAGCATGGAGAGGCGCGGGCCAGGGGCCGAGGAGGGAGAGGAACCTGTGGTAGTGTCAAACACCACCACTCCATTTGTGTTTGTGTTTCCTGTCAGGTCTGTCAGTTCACGGTAACCGTCCTCTCTCCCCGTCTGTGGTTGGAGTTCATCTCTCCTCGCTGACCGTATCCTCTGTTTCGAGGCTGTGTGCCCCACAAAGTCCTTCTTATCTCCTGGACTGGAGAAGAAGTTACTCCCTTCATCCTGGGGACTCCTCTCGTTCTCCGCGTCGTAGTCAGAGAAGTAGGCAGAGTCCACGAACGGATTCTTGTCACTTAGTCCCTTTAGCTGCAGCTCAGTGCAGCCAGAGGAGGAAGAGGTACACAGAGTGACCCCAACCCCATCACCCAGGTCCACCTGCTGAAGGACCATCTGGTCCGACCTCGGCCCCAGGCTAACCCCACCGCGGGCCAGGTGGCTCCCACCGAGGACTGGGTGTTGTTGCTGGTTTCCTTCGCAGTCCAATAGGAACTCCCCATTCCCACCTCCCTCCTTTAGGATGAACTCTGGGCTTTCATTGTTCTCTGTGTCGTAGCCACTGTCCAGGGACTTGGGGAGGAGAGATGAGGAGGTGAAAGAAGAGGAGGTGAAAGAGGAGGAGAGGGAGGAGGAGGGATGGAGAAAGACGTCATCAAGGCTGAAGGCCTCACAGGGGCTGGCGGTGGTAACCGACAATGACAGCGACAGCATGTCCAGGGTGTCCACGGAGTCGGGGGTTCCCACCGGGTTCTGCAGGGAGCGTCCGTCGGGGTGGTGGGCGGGGCTTAGATCGTCTCCTACCTCGTCAGCATAGTCCAGGGAGTAGTCGGCCAAAATTCCAGAAGTGATATCCGTTATGTCATCGTCCTCATCGTCGTAGCTACAGTTGCTGATGTCCACTAGGCTGATGCTGGAATGACCGGCCATCTCCAACCCACTGTCCAGCCCTCTGCTAGCCTCAAACAAGGACCCGACCGGCTCTAGCAGTACCCCTTCAGGGTGGGCCAGCCCCATCCCCAGCCTCCTCTCCCCCACACCACCAGACATCACCTCCACTGGACCTCTGTCTTTAACATATGAAGGTGTCTCCCAGACATTACCCCCCTGCTTCTCTGTCAGGACTGCCTTAGTGCTGAGGCCTGTGCGAGTGTCAAGCTCCATGTATGTGGACGGAGATTGGATACAGCCTGGTCCTGGGATCATCTTGGGAAGGGAGAATTTCCTCTCTCCTGTAATCAGAGATGGGTTTTTACTGTGTCCCTCTACAGACACCGTAGTTGTAGTTTTGGTGGTGGGGACGCCGTCCTTTACACCACCTTTGAGGTTAACACACTTGACAGCAACAGAGGAGCTGGAGAGAGAGTCAACAGCAACACCTCTGAGATGATCTAGGGTAGAGTGGTCTGAGAGACACACAGGTTTATCTCTAGCTCCGTGACACAGGTGACTATATGTAGTAGCACTACTGCCCTCATTGGGTCTGCTAGAGGAAGAGCAGACAGCGCTCTCTCTCCCTGTGGCCTCCATATAGCTGAAGGCTCTGGAGCTGTGCTGCTGGCACATGTTGCTACTGTTACACGAGCCTGTTACAGTAGAGGAGTGTGTCGTGGTGTTGGTGTAATGGAGGTCCAGATAGCTGTCCTGTGATTGGCCCGTCTGCCTAAGGTCAAAAGTCATGCTGTTGTTATTGGCCGAGTGGTTGGAGGTCCAGTTGGTGGCTTCTCTCTCAGAGAAGAGATCACCATCGTCGATGTCCCCAGTGTCACTTTCTCCTCTCCTCCTGCCCCCACCAAAAGTCCCCCATCCCCTGTCTCCACGTCAATGCTAATATGTTTAGCCATGGGTAGAGTCTTTCTGAGGGGACCCATCATGTCATAGTAGCCTTCACTAACCGTCCTCCTGGCTGTGGTGGAGAAGCCTTGGCTAGCCTCGAGGTAGGGGTCACAGTGTCCCAGACTAGGGCTACTCAGGCACTGGGAGTGGGAGGACCCCACCCCCAGAGGGGTTTCCAGCCTCCCCATTGGATGATGCAGGTTCAGCTGGGACATTATGGGCGTGTCCTCTGGTGATTGGCAACACGTCTCTCGAATGGGCGACTGTTCACAGTAGAAAGCCTGTCTCTGATTGGGTGAGAAGTACTGGTGGGACCGCCCCAGCTCCACGGGACTGGCTGTGCTGGCTGTCTGTCTCAGGAGAGGCTCCATGGTCAGGGACAAGGCCGGGCTATTGTCAGAGTCATGGGTACTGTGTTTACCCCCACTGCTGTCGCCTGCTGCTGCTGACCAGTAGGCACTGGGCTGGGACTGGGACTGGGACTGGGGCTGTGGGGTTCTGCTCCCTGAGGAGAGGCTGCCATCCTCAGCCTCCAACCCAGGGCTGTAGTCAACCACACTATCATCCAGGTTGATATTACACTCCACCGGCTCCTCAATACGGATGTAGTACTCACTGCCGACCGAAGGGCTGTGAGCGCTCAACACCGGCACCACCCCTACCCCCGACCCTGACCCCGATCCGGAGTGGTCGGACTCGTAGTAGGATGGGGAGACCCCCAGAACAAGCCCTCCACCCCCTCCGTCCCCTTTACAGCTGCCCGAGGTGGAGGTGTTCCCGACGGGGTAGTATACGTCCTGGTAGTGAGGGTTGCCCTGGCCCAGAGGCCCGCTGGTGGATGAGGAACAGTATGGCTGCTCGGCTCTCGCCTGCTCCCACTTGTACTCAAAGTTGAGCCCACCATAGCTGGTCTCTGTCACGGTCAGGATGTCGTCACCGCTGTCTGAGTGGAAGCTGTCGTGGGAGAAGTGTTCTAGGAGGGGGAAGGAGTTGCGGGAGGTGGAGGCCGGCTCCAACTCCACGTCCCCAGGGATAGATGGTCGGGCTGGGGCAGGGACAGTAGTCTGAGTTAGTGGTGGAGGGGCTGGGGCGGTGTGGCTGTGAGTGGAGCTGCCAGTCAGGTTGGGTCTCAGGGAGTTCCAGCGCTGTTCAAAGTCCTCCTGGACTCCACTGGCCCCCTTGGCACACAGGTAGGTGAGGAGGAGGTGTACCTCCTCACTGTTGGGTCTCTGCTCTGGCTGCAGCCAGCAGAACTGCATCACTTCATACCTGGGGGGACAGAGAGAGGGAGGGATGAGGGGGGAGGGAGAGGGAGGGAGGGAGGGAGGAGGGGGGAGGGGGAGGGAGGGAGGGAGGGAGGGAGGGGAGGGAGGGAGGGAGGGAGGGAGGGAGTTACTCTGTAATTCTGGAGGTTCATCAATATTCCATTTATTATGAAAAATTGCTTTATCACACTGAAATGAGGCAGCTACCATGGAATTGATTTAGAAAACAGCAATATGATGAGGAAGTCCTTCGTCAGCTGTTTCTGGCCGCCAGTCTTACAATTTGACGAGAATATATACAAGCCAGGGACAGAAACTGTGATTGGAAAGATTGGTCAGCATATAGGAAGGTGTCTGTGTCTGCGTTCAATACGCAGTGGGTTTTAAATGAGTAACATGCTTGATAAAAGGAACACTATTTGCCAGACATCCAGAGAAGGATGAATACATACAGTGGGGAGAACAAGTATTTGATACACTGACATTTTGCAGGTTTTCCTACTTACAAAGCATGTAGAGGTCTGTAATTTTTATCATAGGAACACTTCAACTGTGAGAGACGGAATCTAAAACAAAAATCCAGAAAGTCACATGGTATGATTTTAAGTCATTCATTTGCATTTTATTGCATGACATAAGAATTTGATCACCTAGCAACCAGTAAGAATTCCGGCTCTCACAGACCTGTTAATTTCTCTTTAAGAAGTCCTCCTGTTCTCCACTCATTACCTGTATTAACTGCACCTGTTTGAACTCGTTACCTGTATAAAAGACACCTGTCCACACACTCAATCAAACAGACTCCAACCTCTCCACAATGGCCAAGACCAGGGAGCTGTGTAAGGACATCAGGGATAAAATTGTAGACCTGCACAAGGCTGGGATGGGCTACCTGACAATAGGCAAGCAGCTTGGTGAGAAGGCAACAACTGTTGGCGCAATTATTAGAAAATGGAAGACGTTCAAGATGACGGTCAATCACCCTCGGTCTGGGGCTCCATGCAAGATCTCACCTCGTGGTGCATCAATGATCATGAGGAAGGTGAGGTACAGCCCAGAACTACATGGCAGGACCTGGTCAATGACCTGAAGAGAGCTGGGACCACAGTCTCAAAGAAAACCATTAGTAACACACTACGCCGTCATGGATTAAAATCCTGCAGCGCACGCAAGGTCCCCCTGCTCAAGCCAGCGCATGTCCAGGCCCATCTGAAGTTTGCCAATGACCATCTGGATGATCCAGAGGAGGAATGGGAGAAGGTCATGTGGTCTGATGAGACACAAATAGAGCTTTTTGGTCTAAACTCCACTCGCCGTGTTTGGGGGAAGAAGAAGGATGAGTACAACCCCAAGAACACCATCCCAACCATGAAGCATGGAGGAGGAAACATCATTATTTGGGGATGCTTTTCTGCAAAGGGGACAAGACTACTGCACCTTATTGAGGGGAGGATGGATGGGGCCATGTCTCGCGAGATCTTGGCCAACAACCTCCTTCCCTCAGTAAGAGCATTGAAGATGGGTCGTGGCTGAGTCTTCCAGCATGACAACGACCCGAAACACACAGCCAGGGCAACTAATGAGTGGCTCCGTAAGAAGCATCTCAAGGTCATGGAGTGGCCTAGCCAGTCTCCAGACCTGAACCCAATAGAAAATCTTTGGAGGGAGCTGAAAGTCCATATTGCCCAGCGACAGCCCCGAAACATGAAGGATCTAGAGAAGGTCTGTATGGAGGAGTGTGCCAAAATCCCTGCTGCAGTGTGTGCAAACCTGGTCAAGAACTACAGGAAACGTATGATCTCTGTAATTGCAAACAAAGGTTTCTGTACCAAATATTAAGTTCTGCTTTTCTGATGTATCAAATACTTATGTCAAGCAATAAAATGCAAATTAATTACTTAAAAATCACACAATGTGATTTTCTGGATTTTTGTTTTAGATTCCGTCTCTCACAGTTGAAGTGTACCTATGATAACAGACCTCTACATGCTTTGTAAGTAGGAAAACCTGCAAAATCGGCAGTGTATCAAATACTTGTTCTCCCCACTGTAGGTGTTGTGTACTGTATGTGTGAGATGCCAGAAATATGTATTATATGGTGCTGACCAAATGAGAAGCTCATAGCCAGGTTAATAAGGTATTGATTACAACCATGTCAGGAGAAGAAGACTAATGGTTGGTTCGTGCGCCAGTATAAAAGGCATTGATTGGTTGATATGAGGATAGGGAGTACTAATGATTGGTTACAGACCAAAGGATTGTGGTGTATCCTGTGTAGGCGCCCGTGTGCGCATTAGTGCATTTATGCATTTGTGTGTGTATGTGTGCATGCGCGTTGTGTGTGTGTGTGTGTGTGTATCTGTGTGTGTGTATGTGTGCATGCGTGTGTGTGTTTGTGTGTGCGTGTGTGTATCTGTGTGTGTGTATGTGTGCATGCGCGTTTGTGTGTGTGTGTGTGTGTGTGTGTTTGTGTGTGTGTGTGTGCATGCGCGTGTGTGTGTGTGTGTGTATCTGTGTGTGTGTATGTGTGCATGCACGTGTGTGTGTGTGTGTGTGTATCTGTGTGTGTGTATGTGTGCATGCACGTGTGTGTTTTGTGTGTGTGTGTGTATCTGTGTGTGTGTATGTGTGCATGCACGTGTGTGTTTGTGTGTGTGTGTGTATCTGTGTGTGTGTATGTGTGCATGCGCGTGTGTGTTTGTGTGTGTGTGTGTGTATCTGTGTGTGTGTATGTGTGCATGCACGTGTGTGTTTGTGTGTGTGTGTGTATCTGTGTGTGTGTATGTGTGCATGCACGTGTGTGTGTGTTTGTGTGTGTGTGTGTGTATCTGTGTGTGTGTATGTGTGCATGCGCGTGTGTGTTTGTGTGTGTGTGTGTGTATCTGTGTGTGTGTACTCACCAGCGCTCAGCCAGGGGTACTTTGAGCCGGGGCCTGGTTAGTTTGAGCTGCTGTTCCTTCACAGCATATGTCAGGACCTGTCTGTCAGTGTAGTGTCTGTACGGCTGGTTCCCCAACTCAAACAACTCCCAGATAGTCACTCCCAGAGACCTAGAACAGAGACAAACCCATGAAGTAACATCTTCAGATAATCACTCCCAGAGACCTAGAACAGAGACAAACCCATGAAGTAACATCTTCAGATAGTCACTCCCAGAGACCTAGAACAGAGACAAACCCATGAAGTAACATCTTCAGATAGTCACTCCCAGAGACCTAGAACAGAGACAAACCCATGAAGTAACATCTTCAGATAGTCACTCCCAGAGACCTAGAACAGAGACAAACCCATGAAGTAACATCTTCAGATAGTCACTCCCAGAGACCTAGAACAGAGACAAACCCATGAAGTAACATCTTCAGATAGTCACTCCCAGAGACCTAGAACAGAGACAAACCCATGAAGTAACATCTTCAGATAGTCACTCCCAGAGACCTAGAACAGAGACAAACCCATGAAGTAACATCTTCAGATAATCACTCCCAGAGACCTAGAACAGAGACAAACCCATGAAGTAACATCTTCAGATAGTCATCCCAGAGACCTGGAGACAAACCCATGAGTAACATCTTCAGAAGTCACTCACAGAGACTAGAACTGGAGACAAACCATGAAGTTTGGTTGAAGATTGTCACTCAGATAGAACAGACCTTTATTTAAGTGTGTTTGTGCTGTCAAATCTGGGACCAGTCTAGCTCTGGATTGAACAATTGTATCAATAACACCAAAAGTCAAAATCTGGGATCAGGCTAGGTTTGGTTGAAGAGCTGTATCAATAACACCATAAGTCAAATCTGGGATCAGGCTAGGTTTGGTTGAAGAGCTGTATCAATAACACCATAAGTCAAATCTGGGATCAGGCTAGGTTTGGTTGAAGAGTTGTATCAATAACACCATAAGTCAAATCTGGGATCAGGCTAGGTTTGGTTGAAGAGCTGTATCAATAACACCATAAGTCAAATCTGGGATCAGGCTAGGTTTGGTTGAAGAGCTGTATCAATAACACCATAAGTCAAATCTGGGATCAGGCTAGGTTTGGTTGAAGAGCTGTATCAATAACACCATAAGTCAAATCTGGGATCAGGCTAGGTTTGGTTGAAGAGCTGTATCAATAACACCATAAGTCAAATCTGGGATCAGGCTAGGTTTGGTTGAAGAGCTGTGTCGTTGACCTTAACAATAACACCGTAGGGGCTGAGTCAACCATAGTGTATGGTGCTGACACCATTCATTCCTACACCCTGAACCCCTGACCCCTCCCCCCTGCTCACCAGACGTTGCTGTCCTTAGTCTGGTCCACCACTAGTAGGTTACCATGCACCTCGTCTATGAGCTCTGGGGCGATCCAACGCAGCGGCACCCAGATCTGGTCTGGAGTCACAAAGTAGTCATCCTACAGAGTAGAATACAGCAGAATCATTAGATGGAAATACTACTTTATCGTCTGTCTGTTACAATGGAAACTATTCTTCTGTCCCACCCCTATTCAGTATGTAGAAATATACATCATACAATATAACCAAGACTGGTTTATTACTGTAGACTCACCAAGACTGGTTTATTACTGTAGACTCACCAAGACTGGTTTATTACTGTAGACTCACCAAGACTGGTTTATTACTGTAGACTCACCAAGACTGGTTTATTACTGTAGACTCACCAAGACTGGTTTATTACTGTAGACTCACCAAGACTGGTTAATACTGTAGACTCAACAAGACTGGTTTATTACTGTAGACTCATCAAGACTGGTTTATTACTGTAGACTCACCAAGACTGGTTAATACTGTAGACTCACCAAGACTGGTTAATACTGTAGGCTCACCTTGTATCTGCTGTGTGAGAGGCCATAGTCTCCTATCTTTACTGTCCTCTCTGAGGTCAGAAGGCAGTTCCTTAAGGCCAGGTCACTGTAAAGAGGAGAGGGAGGAACAGTTCATCACATTGTTACATTATAGCCATTTAGCAGACGCTGTTATCCAGAGAGACTTACAGCAGCATTTAGGGTTAAGTACCTTGCTCAAGGGCACATCGTCAGATTTTTCACCTAGTCTGCTCAGAGATTCAAACCAGCAACCTTTCAGTTACTGGCCCAACGCTGTTAACCGCTTGGCTACCTGCCACCCAGTCACCAGACCAGACTAAACCATATGTAATACTCTGACTGCAGTAATATCGTATCACAATAAACCATTCAATCATTGTTATTGAATGTATTGTTACCACAGGAAAACACGATGCTTCACAACATTTACCACTCAATAGCATAAAGTACGGGTGTAATTCACTGGTATGACTGCACACGTAGCTACGTGGATTTCTCATTTTTCTCTGTAGCTATTTCTGACTACTACACAGGCAGCGAGATTTTGTTGATCTTAACTCTACCTATCATCAGCTCCTCAGCACATGATTGGCTGCTACCATGGTAACAAGGAGAGAGGGGTTCCCCCCGGCAACAAAATCACTGATGCTGGAGTTGGTGAGAGTCACTCAGGCAGCACCAGGATGTTGTTACCGGGACAGACCAGCAGGGGAGCCAGAGCAACACAGCTTCAGTCATATCCTTACATATTTCCATATTTTTATTTAACATTTATTTAAACAGGTAAGGTAATTAGGAACAGATTGTACATAATATCCTCAATATCATGTTAATTTGGAGACAGACCAGCTGCACAGTCCCAGTTGTATCTAGGGTGGGATGTGTCAGAGTGAGACCAGATCCTTCAACATCCTCCAGATCATCCCGATTCAGTTCCCTTTATTGGTTTTATGTCCCTACAACATGTATGTTACCGTAAATACAGTGTATATATCATTACTCTTCACTACAACATGTATGTTACCGTAAATACAGTGTATATATCATTACTCTTCACTACAACATGTATGTTACCGTAAATACAGTGTATATATCATTACTCTTCACTACAACATGTATGTTACCGTAAATACAGTGTATATATCATTACTCTTCACTACAACATATCAGAAACATATTGCTATGGAATGATTGATATGTTCTATGTAGGTGTTAGTTGAATGAAATTTGTGCAGGTGTCCACTAACCCACCTGTGAATAGTTATTTGTGCAGGTGTGTATTTTCACTAACCCACCTGTGAATGAAGTTGTATTTGTGCAGGTGTCCACTAACCCACCTGTGAATGAAGTTGTATTTGTGCAGGTGTCCACTAACCCACCTGTGAATGAAGTTGTATTTGTGCAGGTGTCCACTAACCCACCTGTGAATGAAGTTGTATTTGTGCAGGTGTCCACTAACCCACCTGTGAATGAAGTTGTATTTGTGCAGGTGTCCACTAACCCACCTGTGAATGAAGTTGTATTTGTGCAGGTGTCCACTAACCCACCTGTGAATGAAGTTGTATTTGTGCAGGTGTCCACTAACCCACCTGTGAATGAAGTTGTATTTGTGCAGGTGTCCACTAACCCACCTGTGAATGAAGTTGTATTTGTGCAGGTGTCCACTAACCCACCTGTGAATGAAGTTGTATTTGTGCAGGTGTCCACTAACCCACCTGTGAATGAAGTTGTATTTGTGCAGGTGTCCACTAACCCACCTGTGAATGAAGTTGTATTTGTGCAGGTGTCCACTAACCCACCTGTGAATGAAGTTGTATTTGTGCAGGTGTCCACTAACCCACCTGTGAATGAAGTTGTATTTGTGCAGGTGTCCACTAACCCACCTGTGAATGAAGTTGTATTTGTGCAGGTGTCCACTAACCCACCTGTGAATGAAGTTGTATTTGTGCAGGTGTCCACTAACCCACCTGTGAATGAAGTTGTATTTGTGCAGGTGTCACTAACCCACCTGTGAATGAAGTTGTATTTGTGCAGGTGTCCACTAACCCACCTGTGAATGAAGTTGTATTTGTGCAGGTGTCACTAACCCACCTGTGAATGAAGTTGTATTTGTGCAGGTGTCCACTAACCCACCTGTGAATGAAGTTGTGTTTGTGCAGGTGTCCACTAACCCACCTGTGAATGAAGTTGTGTTTGTGCAGGTGTCCACTAACCCACCTGTGAATGAAGTTGTATTTGTGCAGGTGTCCACTAACCCACCTGTGAATGAAGTTGTATTTGTGCAGGTGTCCACTAACCCACCTGTGAATGAAGTTGTATTTGTGCAGGTGTCCACTAACCCACCTGTGAATGAAGTTGTATTTGTGCAGGTGTCCACTAACCCACCTGTGAATGAAGTTGTATTTGTGCAGGTGTCCACTAACCCACCTGTGAATGAAGTTGTATTTGTGCAGGTGTCCACTAACCCACCTGTGAATGAAGTTGTATTTGTGCAGGTGTCCACTAACCCACCTGTGAATGAAGTTGTATTTGTGCAGGTGTCCACTAACCCACCTGTGAATGAAGTTGTATTTGTGCAACACTAACCCACCTGTGAATGAAGTTGTATTTGTGCAGGTGTCCACTAACCCACCTGTGAATGAAGTTGAAGGTGTCCACTAACCCACCTGTGAATGAAGTTGTATTTGTGCAGGTGTCCACTAACCCACCTGTGAATGAAGTTGTATTTGTGCAGGTGTCCACTAACCCACCTGTGAATGAAGTTGTTTGTGCAGGTGTCCACTAACCCACCTGTGAATGAAGTTTGTAATTTGTGCAGGTGTCCACTAACCCTGTGAATGAAGTTGTCTTGTGCAGGTGTCCCTTCACCTGTGAATGAAGCAGTATTTGGTCAGGTGTCCAAACCTGATCTGTGAATGAAGTTGTATTTGTGCAGGTGTAACCCACCTGTGAATGAAGTTGCAGTATGGTGGAAACTCTGATCTGTGAATGGTAGAAACTTGATCTGCAGGTGGACCCACCTGTGAAGGTAACTTTGTCAGGTGTCCACTCTGACCTGTGAATGAAGTATGGTGTCATAAAATGATTTGGCACTCTACTATCACCTGTGAATATTCTCCAGTGGAATTCTGAACATGGTCAAAACCTGTAATGCAGTAGATGTGAATATACCTGGATGCCATTTGGGAACACACCCACCTGGTGGAATGTTTGTAATGTATGTCTGTACCAATAAGTTGTCAGTATGGTGGAAACTCTCATCCCTTCTTCTATGTCTGTTAGCAGTATGGTGGAAACTCTGATGTGCAGGTGTGTAACCCACCTGTGAATGAAGTGTAATGTATGTATTTGACAGGTGTCTAACCCACCTGTGAAAAGTTGTATTTGTGCAGAAACTGTGAATGAAGTCTGTAGGTTCCTAACCCACCTGTGAAGGTATTTGTCCAGGTGTCCACTAACCCTGTCTGAAGTTGACCTCTTGTAAGGTGTTAGAAGTTTGGCAGGAAACTCTAACCCTGAATGAAGAAACTCTGATCTGTGAAGGTGTCCACTAACCCTCTGAAGGGGTTGTAAGGTGTTAGCAGTATGAATGGAAAGTTGATCTGTGCAGGTGTCCAAACTCTGTGAATGAAGTCTGTATTTGTAGGTGTAACCCTCTGAGAATGAAGTTGTGCTTGTGCAGGTGTCCACTAACCCACCTGTGAATGAAGTTGTCTTGTGCAGGTGCAGAGGCCCGAACTCTGCCATTCGCTGGAGGGTTAGGGGATCAGTCACGGAGTGGAAACTGCGCAGGATCTGTCAGGTGCCCTTGACCAGGACAGGAAGTATGTCATAAAATGATTTGGCACTCTATAACATATTCCCAGTGCATCTGTATAGGTGGTCAAAAAGTGCAGTAGATCTGAATATAGGGTGGGAACACTCTATGTTTGTAATGTATGTCTGGAAACTCATGACTTCTCCTTCTATGTCTGTTAGCAGTATGGTAGAAACTCTGATCTGTATGGTGGAAACTCTGATCTGTAAGGTGTTAGCAGTATGGTGGAAACTCTGTATCTGTATGGTGGAAACTCTGATCTGTATGGTGGAAACTCTGATCTGTATGGTAGAAACTCTGTAAGGTGTTAGCAGTATGGTGGAAACTCTGATCTGTAAGGTGTGGAAACTCTGATCTGTATGGTGGAAACTCTGATCTGTATGGTGTTAGCAGTATGGTGGAAACTCTGATCTGTATGGTGAAACTCTCTGTATGGTGGAAACTCTGATCTGTATGGTGGAAACTCTGATCTGTATGGTGGAAATCTCTGATCTGTATGGTGGAAACTCTGATCTGTAAGGTGTTAGCAGTATGGTGGAAACTCTGATCTGTATGGTGGAAACTCTGATCTGTAAGGTGTTAGCAGTATGGTGGAAACTCTGATCTGTTAGTAGTATGGTGGAAACTCTGATCTGTATGGTGGAAACTCTGATCTGTATGGTGGTATGGTAGAAACTCTGATCTGTATGGTGGAAACTCTGATCCGTAGGTGGGTGTATGGGGAAACTCTGATCAGGATGGTGGAAACTCTGATCTGTATGGTGTTAGAGTATGGTCTGATGGTGGAAACTCTGATCTGTATGGTGTTAGCAGTATGGTGGAAACTCTGATCTGTATGGTAGAAACTCTGATCTGTATGGTGGAAACTCTGATCCGTAAGGGTGTTAGCAATATGGTGGAAGCTCTGATCCGTAAGGGTGTAATCAATATGGTGGAAGCTCTGATCCGTAAGGGTGTAATCAATATGGTGGAAGCTCAGACCCTTCTGCAAACCCAGAGGAAAGGGTAGAGAGCAGATTGTCCCTGGCTGTAATAGTACTGTATTCCACCAACAGGGGGAGCAAGTATCCATCTCACCAGATAACTCCATATAGAAGGTGGTTGTGACCTCTGAGATAGGGGTTAGGGTTTAGAGGGTTAGGGGGCTAGGGGAGGTTTCTCTCACCAGAGGACAGAACTCCATGACCAGTAGATAGGGTGTAACCTCTGAGATAGGGGTTAGGGTTTAGAGGGTTAGGGGGCTAGGGGAGGTTTCTCTCACCAGAGGACAGAACTCCATGACCAGTAGATAGGGTGTAACCTCTGAGATAGGGGTTAGGGTTTAGGGGGTTAGGGGGCTAGGGGAGGTTTCTCTCACCAGAGGACAGAACTCCATGACCAGTAGATAGGGTGTAACCTCTGAGATAGGGGTTAGGGTTTAGGGGTTAGGGGCTAGGGGATGTTTCTCTCACCAGAGGACAGAACTCCATGACCAGTAGATAGGGTGTAACCTCTGAGCACTGTGCCAGGCACTGCAGGAGGGCTGGGTTCTGGAGGGCACTGGGGGAAGGGGGAGGTAGAGGAGATGGGTCATAGTTCAACAGTCACGTTTACTGTCATAGTTTATAGTGAACTTACAGTCAGAGCACATGGAAAGAGGTAGCAGGATAACCATGTATAGGCATTCATTCATTCACCAATTGATTGATTAATTCATTAATGAATTGTACTGGATGCAAAGGGTGGGGTATACAGGGTATGAGATCCATATTGTTGTAGTTCTGACCGGTATGGCTGTGCCTCTTCCAGGAAGTGCATCTGGTCCTGGACACTGGCACTGGCCTTCAGCTCCTTGACCACCACCTGGGTGGTGCTGAGACCTGCATTCACCTCCCCCAAGAGAACCTATACAGGACCCACAGAGAGACACACACACACACACACACACACACACACACACACACACACACACACACACACACACACACACACACAAAAACATTTACAGTAGTTAACATGGTAAAGACAGGGCAACGGAGAGACAGAGAAAGACAGAGAGAGAGATAGAGAGGGAGACAGAGGGAGAGACAGAGAGAAAGACAGACAGAGAAAGACAGAGAGACAGGGAGAGACAGGGAGAGACAGAGACAGACAGAGAAAGACAGAGAGAAGACAGAGAGAAAGACAGAGAGAGAGATAGAGAGGGAGACAGAGGAGAGACAGAGAGAGAGAGAGGAGAGACAGGGAGAGACAGAGAGAAAGACAGAGAGACAGGGAGAGACAGAGAGACAGAGAGAAAGACAGAGAGAAAGACAGAGAGAAAGACAGAGAGAGAGATACAGAGGGAGAGACAGAGAGAAAGACAGAGAGAAAGACAGAGAGACAGGGAGAGACAGAGGTAGAGACAGAGGGAGAGACAGAGGGAGCGAAAGAGGGAGAGACAGAGGGAAAGACAGGGAGAGACAGAGGGAGAGACAGAGGGAGAGACAGGGAGAGACAGAGGGAGAGAAAGAGGGAGCAAAAGAGGGAGAGACAGAGGGAGAGACAGAGGGAGAGACAGAGGGAGAGACAGAGGGAAAGACAGAGAGACAGAGGGAGAGACAGAGGGAGAGACAGAGGGAGAGACAGGGAGAGACAGAGGGAGAGACAGAGGGAGAGAAAGAGGGAGAGACAGAGGGAGAGACAGGGAGAGACAGAGGGAGAGACAGAGGAGAGACAGAGGGAGAGACAGAGGAGAGACAGAGGTAGAGACAGTGAGAGACAGAGGTAGAGACAGAGGGAGAGACAGAGGTAGAGACAGAGGTAGAGACAGAGGAGAGACAGAGAGGAGAGACAGAGGAGAGACAGAGGGAGAGACAGGGAGAGACAGAGGGAGAGACAGAGGTAGAGACAGAGGTAGAGACAGAGGTAGAGACAGAGGTAGAGACAGAGGGAGAGACAGAGGGAGAGACAGAGGGAGAGACAGAGGTAGAGACAGAGGTAGAGACAGAGGTAGAGACAGAGGAGAGACAGGGGAGAGACAGGGAGAGACAGTGAGAGACAGAGGAGAGACAGAGGGAGAGACAGAGGGAGAGACAGAGGGAGAGACAGAGACAGGGAGAGACAGAGGGAGAGACAGAGGGAGAGACAGGGAGAGACAGAGGAGAGACAGAGGGAGAGACAGAGGAGAGACAGAGGTAGAGACAGAGGTAGAGACAGAGGAGAGACAGTGAGAGACAGAGGAGAGACAGTGAGAGACAGAGGGAGAGACAGTGAGAGACAGAGGACAGAGAGACAGTGAGAGACAGAGGTAGAGACAGTGAGAGACAGAGGTAGAGACAGAGGAGAGACAGAGGTAGAGACAGTGAGAGACAGAGGTAGAGACAGTGAGAGACAGAGGTAGAGACAGTGAGAGACAGAGGTAGAGACAGAGGTAGAGACAGAGGAGAGACAGAGGTAGAGACAGAGGGAGAGACAGAGGGAGAGACAGAGGGAGAGACAGAGGTAGAGACAGAGGAGAGACAGAGGGAGAGACAGAGGAGGGAGAGACAGAGGAGAGACAGAGGAGAGACAGGGAGAGACAGAGGAGAGACAGGAGAGACAGAGGTAGAGACAGAGGAGAGACAGAGGTAGAGACAGAGGTAGAGACAGAGGTAGAGACAGAGGGAGAGACAGGGAGAGACAGAGGAGAGACAGAGGTAGAGACAGAGGGAGAGACAGAGGTAGAGACAGAGGGAGAGACAGTGAGAGACAGTGAGAGACAGTGAGAGACAGTGGTAGAGACAGAGGTAGAGACAGAGGTAGAGACAGTGAGAGACAGTGAGAGACAGTGAGAGACAGAGGTAGAGACAGAGGGAGAGACAGGGAGAGACAGAGGGAGAGAAAGAGGGAGCAAAAGAGGGAGAGACAGAGGGAGAGACAGGGAGAGACAGAGAGAGACAGAGAGAGAGACAGAGAGAGAGACAGAGGGAGAGACAGAGGGAGAGACAGAGGGAGAGACAGAGGGAGCAAAAGAGGGAGAGACAGAGGGAGAGACAGGAGAGACAGAGGTAGAGACAGAGGTAGAGACAGAGGTAGAGACAGAGGTAGAGACAGAGGGAGAGACAGAGGGAGAGACAGAGGGAGAGACAGAGGGAGAGACAGAGACAGAGAGACAGACAGGTAGAGACAGAGGTAGAGACAGAGGGAGAGACAGAGGGAGAGACAGGGAGAGACAGTGAGAGAGACAGAGGTAGAGACAGAGGAGAGACAGAGGAGAGACAGAGGGAGAGACAGAGGTAGAGACAGAGGAGAGACAGAGGAGAGACAGGAGAGACAGAGGTAGAGACAGAGGTAGAGACAGAGGTAGAGACAGAGGTAGAGACAGAGGTAGAGACAGTGAGAGACAGTGAGAGACAGTGAGAGACAGTGAGAGACAGAGGTAGAGACAGTGAGAGACAGAGGTAGAGACAGTGAGAGACAGAGGTAGAGACAGTGAGAGACAGAGGTAGAGACAGTGAGAGACAGAGGTAGAGACAGTGAGAGACAGAGGTAGAGACAGTGAGAGACAGAGGTAGAGACAGTGAGAGACAGAGGGAGAGACAGAGGGAGAGACAGAGGTAGAGACAGAGGTAGAGACAGAGGAGAGACAGAGGGAGAGACAGGGAGAGACAGAGGGAGAGACAGAGGAGAGACAGAGGTAGAGACAGTGAGAGACAGAGGTAGAGACAGTGAGAGACAGAGGTAGAGACAGAGGTAGAGACAGAGGTAGAGACAGAGGGAGAGACAGTGAGAGACAGAGGTAGACAGAGGTAGAGACAGAGGAGAGACAGAGGTAGAGACAGAGGGAGAGACAGTGAGAGACAGTGAGAGACAGTGAGAGACAGTGGTAGAGACAGAGGTAGAGACAGAGGTAGAGACAGTGAGAGACAGTGAGAGACAGTGAGAGACAGAGGTAGAGACAGAGGAGAGACAGGAGAGACAGAGGGAGAGACAGAGGGAGAGAGAAGAGGGAGAGACAGAGGAGAGACAGGGAGAGACAGAGAGAGACAGAGAGAGAGACAGAGAGAGAGACAGAGGAGAGACAGAGGAGAGACAGAGGGAGAGACAGAGGGAGCAAAAGAGGGAGAGACAGAGGGAGAGACAGCGAGAGACAGAGGTAGAGACAGAGGTAGAGACAGAGGGAGAGACAGAGGTAGAGACAGTGAGAGACAGAGGTAGAGACAGTGAGAGACAGAGGTAGAGACAGAGAGAAGAACAAAACATACAGTTCAGCACTAACTAAAAAGCTTTGGAAGCAATGCAGATGGAATGGAATTCAGTGTGACATGTAGATAGTCCCAGCTCTCAGACAGACAAGGCTGTAGGTCAGCTTGTGGCCCTAATAAGATCAACACCACATTACACACACATTCCACACACACTACCTCACAGCACACAGTAGTGTGTCTCCAATGGCACCCTATCCTCCATATAGTGCACTACGTTTGACCAGGGCCCATAAGGCTTTGGCCCAAAGTAGTGCACTATATAGGGAATATGGTGCCATTTGGGATGTTGACAGTAACATGGAGGAAAGCAGGAAGAGAGAGGATTTAGGGAAAGACACAGGCTGCTGTTTTGTCCCAATCTTTACCCTTATTCTCGCTAAAGTGTACACTCATTCTCTCACTCACCCTCAGAACATTGCAATTTTTTTGTCATTTAGCAGACGATCTTATCCAGATCGACTTACAGTAGCTGGTCCATGTTTAAACAGTACAGGACTGGTATAACACATGATGAAACCTCCTCTAGCTGGTCCATGTTTAAACAGTACAGGACTGGTATAACACATGATGAAACCTCCCTCTAGCTGGTCCATGTTTAAACAGTACAGGACTGGTATAACACATGATGAAACCTCCCTCTAACTGGTCCATGTTTAAACAGTACAGGACTGGTATAACACATGATGAAACCTCCTCTAACTGGTCCATGTTTAAACAGTACAGGACTGGTATAACACATGATGAAACCTCCTCTAACTGGTCCATGTTTAAACAGTACAGGAGTGGTATAACACATGATGAAACCTCCTCTAACTGGTCCATGTTTAAACAGTACAGGACTGGTATAACACATGATGAAACCTCCCTCTAGCTGGTCCATGTTTAAACAGTACAGGACTGGTATAACACATGATGAAACCTCCCTCTAACTGGTCCATGTTTAAACAGTACAGGACTGGTATAACACATGATGAAACCTCCTCTAACTGGTCCATGTTTAAACAGTACAGGACTGGTATAACACATGATGAAACCTCCTCTAACTGGTCCATGTTTAAACAGTACAGGACTGGTATAACACATGATGAAACCTCCCTCTAGCTGGTCCATGTTTAAACAGTACAGGACTGGTATAACACATGATGAAACCTCCTCTAGCTGGTCCATGTTTAAACAGTACAGGACTGGTATAACACATGATGAAACCTCCCTCTAACTGGTCCATGTTTAAACAGTACAGGACTGGTATAACACATGATGAAACCTCCTCTAACTGGTCCATGTTTAAACAGTACAGGACTGGTATAACACATGATGAAACCTCCTCTAGCTGGTCCATGTTTAAACAGTACAGGACTGGTATAATACATGATGAAACCTCCCTCTAGCTGGTCCATGTTTAAACAGTACAGGACTGGTATAACACATGATGAAACCTCCTCTAACTGGTCCATGTTTAAACAGTACAGGACTGGTATAACACATGATGAAACCTCCTCTAGCTGGTCCATGTTTAAACAGTACAGGACTGGTATAACACATGATGAAACCTCCTCTAGCTGGTCCATGTTTAAACAGTACAGGACTGGTATAACACATGATGAAACCTCCTCTAACTGGTCCATGTTTAAACAGTACAGGACTGGTATAACACATGATGAAACCTCCTCTAGCTGGTCCATGTTTAAACAGTACAGGACTGGTATAACACATGATGAAACCTCCCTCTAACTGGTCCATGTTTAAACAGTACAGGACTGGTATAACACATGATGAAACCTCCTCTAACTGGTCCATGTTTAAACAGTACAGGACTGGTATAACACATGATGAAACCTCCCTCTAACTGGTCCATGTTTAAACAGTACAGGACTGGTATAACACATGATGAAACCTCCTCTAACTGGTCCATGTTTAAACAGTACAGGACTGGTATAACACATGATGAAACCTCCTCTAGCTGGTCCATGTTTAAACAGTACAGGACTGGTATAACACATGATGAAACCTCCCTCTAGCTGGTCCATGTTTAAACAGTACAGGACTGGTATAACACATGATGAAACCTCCTCTAGCTGGTCCATGTTTAAACAGTACAGGACTGGTATAACACATGATGAAACCTCCTCTAACTGGTCCATGTTTAAACAGTACAGGACTGGTATAACACATGATGAAACCTCCCTCTAGCTGGTCCATGTTTAAACAGTACAGGACTGGTATAACACATGATGAAACCTCCTCTAACTGGTCCATGTTTAAACAGTACAGGACTGGTATAACACATGATGAAACCTCCTCTAACTGGTCCATGTTTAAACAGTACAGGACTGGTATAACACATGATGAAACCTCCTCTAGCTGGTCCATGTTTAAACAGTACAGGACTGGTATAACACATGATGAAACCTCCCTCTAGCTGGTCCATGTTTAAACAGTACAGGACTGGTATAACACATGATGAAACCTCCTCTAACTGGTCCATGTTTAAACAGTACAGGACTGGTATAACACATGATGAAACCTCCTCTAGCTGGTCCATGTTTAAACAGTACAGGACTGGTATAACACATGATGAAACCTCCTCTAACTGGTCCATGTTTAAACAGTACAGGACTGGTATAACACATGATGAAACCTCCTCTAACTGGTCCATGTTTAAACAGTACAGGACTGGTATAACACATGATGAAACCTCCTCTAACTGGTCCATGTTTAAACAGTACAGGACTGGTATAACACATGATGAAACCTCCTCTAACTGGTCCATGTTTAAACAGTACAGGACTGGTATAACACATGATGAAACCTCCTCTAGCTGGTCCATGTTTAAACAGTACAGGACTGGTATAACACATGATGAAACCTCCCTCTAGCTGGTCCATGTTTAAACAGTACAGGACTGGTATAACACATGATGAAACCTCCCTCTAGCTGGTCCATGTTTAAACAGTACAGGACTGGTATAACACATGATGAAACCTCCCTCTAACTGGTCCATGTTTAAACAATGACTGTACTGTACATCCATGAGGGGAAGTGAGCTTGTGCATAATTCAGGAACAAGGGTAGCGAATCAGAACCCAGCTACAGACTTTGGGAGGAGTGGTTTCTGTGTCGTTAGTATGTGCTAAGAAAATAATCCGGGGTGCAGCTCACCTTGCCAAACCAACCATGTCCTATCTCCTTCACATAGAGTAGACTGTGGCGACCCAGCTCTGACGATTTCAACAGCTGGACTGCAGAGAGAGGGGGAGAGGGAGAGTTAGACACACTGCAATTGTTTGACTTCTAGAATGTTAGAATGAAGAGAGGATGAAGTAAGAGAGGGAGAGAAGAGAGGAAG